>NW_006783631.1:6451988-6464636 GCF_000442215.2 Lipotes vexillifer | reverse complement strand
CCTGCTGAAGATAATCTGATGTTTGTTTATTTATAATATTACGTATTGATTGTTTGTGTGTAAGCTTCAGATAACTCAAGGTACAGTGCATCTCTTTATTTGAAGAGCTTTAGGAATATGATTGACATTTTTCTATATTTTCAATAAAGTTCTGCCTGTGATGAAAGGGGTAAAGAGTTTTTTATTTCTCTCTCAAGACTGTTATCTGTGTGAACCTAATATGTAGCAACAAAGAGATAAGATGTTTAGAGATCATCCAAAGTTACTGATTGGTCAGAATGAAGGCTCTTTATAACCATGTAACATCCAATTATTGTAAAATAAAGTGAACAGCGACCCTATAAGTGTCTCCTGCATTCCTCTTATCTTTTGAATGCAAGTTCTCCCACTATAATAGTCTTTCAATGTACCTACTATTCAAAGAATCTCCTCTGTAAAATTTGAGCTGCTGTTCTATTTGGAAGTAGATACATATCTCAATTGCTATTTTATACCTGAGCTGTGAGCACAGAAACGATGCATCACCTGATGGGCATTTGGCATCTTAGCTGTGGCATAACTAGGGCTAGAAATCCTAGCATTTCAAACTCCTGGTTTCACTTTAACCAACTATCAAGTCACATCGTTTCTTCTTGTGTCAAAGGAGCTGATATTATATGTAAAATGGTTTTTCATTTAACATTGTCCTATCATATCTACATTTGAAATTAACTAATTCCCTCAGGGTAAACTCAAAGGAAGTGTTATAGCTATTTAATATGCTGAAAATCCGAAATTGGGGAATTTCCAGAGTTTTTATTACTGGTGGGTAATTATGTTCTCTGCACAGATTCATATTATCTATACTTAGCTGGCCTTCTAACCTAACTTTATTTAATCTTGTTTAATTAGAAACTTATAAAATCTATAATTGGGTACGCATTCTATTTTTCCTTACAGCTAAATTCCCAAGTTTTGCTCAGATTATGAGAAAATTAAACACACATACACACACACACACACACACACATACACACACATAAACACACACATCCTACATACAGCAAAAATTATTATTAGAAGAATGGAAGCAATTAAAAGTTGTTTTTACTTAAACAAAGTTCACAAGTATACCATGGAGCATCTTGGGTAAATAATCCATTTCCAAGACAACTGTCATGAATGACTTGAAGTATTATTTCAAAATATAGAAATAATAATCTTGGGAAAAAATCTTCCAAATTATCTATAAGCTTACACAAATTGACTATTTGAAAGGAGATTTCTTTTCCTCATTAGACGCATCTAAATGTTAATGGGTTGTAGATAACTAGTAAGTCAAAGTGGACAATAAAAGTCTGGAAGAATTGTAGAATGTTCTTTTTTGCTTTTCTTCGAGGTTCTGCATCATAGGTTTCAAAGACCACCAGGACTGAATTCAGAAGTAATTTTCTGCTGCTATTCTATTGTTCACTGAATTAATACGTTTTGTTTGGCAAAATAAAAACATTTAACATTATACTTTAGGAACATTGACCCCAAAATATTTAGCAAGCAGCGTGCATTCAACTGAAATTCTGATTGGAAACAGATAAATTAAACTGCCCCTGATGAAATACTAAAGATCATTATCACAAAGTTTTATTTTAAATGTTCAGAATTAGCTTTATTGCTGCATCAGTAATGATAAGCATGAGCCTTAAACTCATACCATTTAGGTTTTATGAGCATTATTATAACATTAACCATAATTCAATTAGTTTACAGAAAAAGCCGTTCCATATTTTTTTCCCTCGCTCTTAAGGTGCTACATAAGGAAGCCCAAACCATATTCCTATAGAGCATGTTCTATTTATTTCACACTTATTCCTCATTCCTCTTTCATGGATCTTCAAAATATTCACTATTTTCAGGTAGGTAAATGTGCTAAAGGAAAAACACGGCTATTTCGTTGCCACACCTTTGCATCATTAGGACAATACTGACCTCTAGTGTTTTAGGAAGTAGAGAAACTAACTCAGCGCTGTGCCTAACTTCCTCTTACTGAACCACTTAGTTGTTTTTCTAAAGCACCATGGGAACAATTTTACTTAAAAAAAGAAAAAAAGGAGGAGGAGGGGCTGGAGGATGTGGGGACAGGAGGAAGAGGAGAGAAACAGCAGATTCTTCCCTGTCTCTCCCTATTCTCTGAAATAATTTCTGAACTAAGGCCCTTTGGCTCCTCCTTTTTAAAGAGGTTGACCTCTTCAGAACTCCCTTAGAATACAAACTTTAATAAAATCTTTATAACACACTTCCACTAACTATCGATTTTGGATCCCCCAAACTTCCAATCACAGATAGAAACACTGGCTCAGCTTTGGACCATTCTCAGTAAAGAACATTTATCTAAGTTTCTTCCTTTGAGGTATAACCCTCGATTAAGTATCTCTTTCTTAAGGTCCTCTTGGACCTAAGAGGGTGGGAAGTGAGGTAGAGAAACTTGTAAGTAGTCTTCCTACCCTTCTTTAACAGTGATGGTTCAGAGTCCAAAAAAAAAAAAAAAGTATCAAAACTGTTCCAATACGGTTAGATATTTCTGAGAGTCATGGTGGGGGTTAGCAGATAAGGGAGCACGCCCAGAAGCTTGAGGAACCTTGATAAACCATCTTTGGAAACAACACAGACGGCTTAATTGCATTCTTTCTCATTTAAGAGTTTCCAGAGCTGGAAAAACTTCCCTTTCTCTGCCTAGAGAGGCAGCTGAGCAATTGAGCTTGAACCTCTGATGGCTCCAGAGATTTATTCGAGTTTGACAAACTAGGTTCTTTAAATACACAGTGCAGGTGGCACATCCCCAGGTGTCCAGCCTTCCTGCCTATTAAATTAAATGTCCTGCACTTGCCGAGGTTAGAGCTTGGACGACAAAGTGTACACTTAGTGCATACTCATTATGCGTTCTTTGGCACAAAGAGTTTGGGGGTGGAGTGCGCATCAAAGCTCTTCCTCCTATAACAGGGTCAGCCATTGATCTTGTGGTTTGACTACATCGGGCCATGACTCTTAGGCCCAAACTCCCAACCCTATTAAACCGATGACCATTGGTTGCAAGATACCCCAACTGGAGCCTTGTGCCTAGGAGAAAGCTGAAAGCCATGGATTGTGAGGCACTGGGCATACTACAAATCCGAGCGAGGCAGCCGCATTCAGAAATGAGCCTCTGTCACCGAGTGTGGTGGCTGTGAGCATCTCTGACTCTGGAAGCTCAGCCCCCAGTGCATCCAGTCTGAACCGGGGGCCCTGCTCGGGAAAAGCCCCGGCTGAGACCAGGCAGGCAGAGAACGCGGAGCCGACGGGAGGCGGAGGGTAGAGAACCTTCCCTTCTCCCCCGAACTTTGCGATTCGGGGAGAAGGGCAGGAAATCCAACGGGGCCGGCTCCTTCGAGCTCTGCTAACTTTTGGGATGGTTAGAGTGATAGAAACACACCAATCAGCATTTTTCCCCCCTTCCCTTCTGCTCAGAGCAGACACAATTGAACACGCTTGGATAGTTGAGTGTCTTTCCAAACGCCAGCGTTTCCCACCTCACCTACCCGCCCCCAGCTCCTGGAACTCACAATTTGCCGCTGTTAATCCTAAATGCCACAAGCCGGAGAAGAACAAAGTGAAAACGCTGGTCAGCCGTAGTCCAGAATCCATTTCCCCCGAGTAAGAGGTCCCTCCCAATCGAATCTCAAATTCGCAGGCGCCAGCCGCGGCTTCTTCTTTCTTTCTCTGTCTCTCTCTTTCTTCTCTGCACCGCCTGACCCCTTCCCACCCCCCTTGGAGAGGCACTCGCGGCTTCACTCCATCCCGTGCCCAAACGCTCTACGGAAACCGTGGCGGGGGCTTCTCCGGAGCTGCGGAAGGAGGTACTGTCCCCGCAACGGCCGCCGGCAGCACTCGCCTTCCTCGCTCGCCTCTTCCTCCTCGGCCCCCTCCTTAAAGGTCCAAATCCCGGCCCGACGCAAAGGCAGGCGCCGAGCTCGCTCAACCGCCGACTGCACCTCGTCGGCAGCTAGAACTGGAATCAGCACCCGGGCGGCGGACAGCTCCTTATAGGCGAGCGTGGCGCGCGGCGCCGCCCCCGGCCAGGCCCGCCCCTCGCTCTCGGGTAGGAGCGGCCTGGGCGGGTCTTCACCCGGCTCCGGCGCCTTCCAACCTGGCCGGCCGGCGCTGCGGTGCGCGCCGGCCAGTTGGAGGGGACCGGGGAGGGAGCGCACATTTCCATCTCTGCCTCCGTCTCTTTGGCTTCCCCTCCCTCTCCGCCCCGCAATGTGTGTGTGGGGGGAGTGCATAAAGGCATCGAAATTTAAACCAGGTTTTCGAAGAACGAGGCTAAAGGGTTACTAAAAGGAGTTGGAACACAGAACGCATTAGCAAGAGGGAATTTCCCATGGAAAGCTTAGCATAGGAGATGCTTTTTTCTTTTTTTGAGAGGAGAGGGAAGACTTAACTATTGAATTACGCGATTGAACTTCCCCCGTGTTTGTTCTCTAGGTTGGAAGGCTAGCGGGTATTGGTAATATTGGGATTTCTGATCTAGCGGTTTAACGTGGTCCCGACCCCGCCCCCAGCTCCCACCTCCGGTGGCTCAACCTTTCACGGCGGACCACGTCTGCGTCTCCCTCCCAGCTTCTGGCCTGTAGCTTTGGGCAAGTACTGCAAGGTGTTTGGTGCTTTCGGTTCCGGAGCCCAGGAGGTTCCTGGCGTCTGAGAGAGACGGGGAGACAAATTGGGTATGGTTATGATGAGAGTCAGGGTGGTCCTGGCTGGCTCATAGCATTAGAGATCTGAAAGCTCCTCTGGAGCGGTCTAAATTAAAATGCGGGAAAGGAGTAGTTTTGGTTTCTTCCTAGAAGCTCCCTGTTAGAAACCCTGGTTTTGTCTTTAGCTTCTAGTTTGCATCTGGGGACTCTCCTGCTTGACCATAAATCAACTTATTTTGTTTTTATTGAAGGTGTCAGAAAGTTGTCAAACCTTAACAAAATGAGGGGCCATAATGATTTCTATGTGAAGCTTACAATCAAGTTAGGGATGGAGTCACTTCAGAGGAAGCTGATGTCTCCCGCCCCATTTCCCTCAGCAGCAACAAATATGCAGACTTATTTTACACTGTAGATTCCTGACAACTCTTGGTCCTCAGCTGCCAGCTGCACAGCTACAGCAGGTTGAGCTGGGATTCAAGCAGCTTCTGCGTGAATCCTGAAGTTAACCTTGTGGTTTTGGTTAGAGCTGGACTCATATCATTGGAATATTAATCGATAGTTGAATGAGAAGGGAATAGAATTCTGAGGTCATCTCACTTGTAAGTAAAATATCCTCTTGTCTCTAAGCTTCTAACTGAAAATAATCGTGTTAGTTACTAGATTCTTGGACAACCAGAATAATTCTCCAGCACAGGCTGTAGCTGTGGGAGAAAAGATGGTGAATCACAAAATATCAAAGCGGAGGTGAGCCAAGAAACTGCCCTGTTGGCAGGGACCAGAGTGAGGAGGGGGCTGAAGTCCCAAGTCTAGTGGCTTGGGCTTGCCTTCTCCTACTGAGGGCCCTGAGGGGCTGCCTCCCCACCCCTGGCTTTTGAGGATCTCAGGTTTAAAGACACTTATGTGGCTACCTTAATCATACTTGAGAGTCTAGAAAAGCTAGGAACCATTATCCAGATTTGTATGTTCTTTAACATTTAAACGGCTTTAAAATAAATAAAATATTAAAAATATAATTTAAGTCCCTTTTGCATTCTTGCCTGATCCCATTGGTGTCCCACCATACCTAGAAGTAAACATTTCTTTTCCATTCCTGTTCATTATGTTTTTATACTTTTACCAAAAATATATGCATCCCTAAACAATTTATAGTATTATTTTTATTGTCTTTAACCAATATATAAATGTCATCATACCAATACTTTTTCATTTTGCACCTTGCAATTTACTCAACTCAACATTTTATATATATACATACGTATATGTATGTATATATATATGTGTATATATATATATACACACACACACACGTATGTATTTAATTTATGACTTGGATACAGGTAGTCATAATTATTTCATTTTAACTACTGTATTATATTTTATTTTATGAATATGCCACAATCGATTCATTAATTCATCTGTTTATGAATCTATAGATTATTTCCAGGTTTTTTTCCTCAATATAAACTATAAAATCTTGTACCAGTATCTTAGTCTTTCTCAACCATGTACTTAGGACTAGAGTTTCTGGATTGTAGGAAAGGCTTTTCTTCAGCTTTAATAGGTATTGCCAGTTGCTTTATAAACAGATGTTACCAATTCATACCCCCCTCCAGTAGTGTGTGAGATTTCCCTCAGCTCCACATACTTACCAGCATTTCAAGACCTCTCTTTTTATAAATGGGAAAATGCTTTCAAAGAACACAGGTCGGGCTTCCTTGGTGGCGCAGTGGTTGAGAGTCCGCCTGCCGATGCAGTGGACACGGGTTCGTGACCCGGTCCGGGAAGATCCCACATGCCGCAGAGCGACTGGGCCCGTGAGCCATGGCCACTGAGCCTGCGCGTCCGGAGCCTGTGCTCCGCAACGGGAGAGGCCACAACAGTGAGAGGCCCGCGTACCGCAGAAAAAAAAAAAAGAACACAGGTCTTTGTTCACTGAGCTTAATGCTCCACTACATCATCCTACTTACTATACTTTTCCAAAAAATGTTTAGTTAAATATTTCAAAAGTTATGGAAGATGTTGGTTTCATTTTCTGACAGGATGCCTTGAATCCATGTGTGTCAGTAAAAGGTGCTTGGAATATACATTAAAAGACAATCAGGGAAATTTTTTTACACGAAGCCCCAAAACTGTGAATGATCTTCACGTTATTAGTAAATATTGGAACTCTGCATTTAGTTGTCCATATACAGACTTAGTGTATAGTATATAAATTGCACCTCATTTAAAATCCTGTTTACAGTTGTAGCTTTTTTTCTCTCTCTCAAACACACCTGTTCTCAGAGCAAATTTAAGCCTTCAAGAGCAGACATTTGTCTAAGATTTGTTAACATTTCAATATGAATACTGCAGCTCTGAATGTAGCAGGGATAAACAGCTGTTCCTTTTTGACAATAGTGTAAACAATGCCATCTTCTGGGGGCATTTTGCCAGCAAGTTTTTATTAGCTGTAGAATATTAATCACTATTAAAACTGTTTACAGCCAGATTGATATTTACCTATTGAAATTCTTTTGTAAACCTTTTAGTCTGATAAATCCACGTTTTGAGTGGTGGAATAGAATCTAAATAATCTCCCTTTCCCTCCATGTTGCTTGATACAGAAGAATAAGTCATACTTTCAGAGCACTTTGTTTTGAAGAGGGTTAAAAATTCTGTATAGATAGAGCAGAATGGTTGCTAATGGGGAATTGGGACAAACGAATAATTGAAATCCTCAAATGTCTACATTTAAAAATGATAAATTTTCCCTTGAGTGTTCCCACTTCTTTCCCCTTAAGAGAGCAGAAGGTTGTCATTTGTCAACTGGAATCTTAGCTTTTGAATATTCAACAAGTTGTTTAAATCATTGATTTTGGAATCCTCCTGTGAGACATATGGAAGTTATGTTTTGTAATCTCTATTTTATAGATGTGATCCTAAGAGGAGACAGATATTGATATATTAAGTATCATACAGACTTAATGGCCTCAACGCATATGACACTTGAAAATTAAAACCTCCCATTCTATTTCCTTTATCTTTACAAAACTAATAGGTAAAAATCACTGTGATATATGGATACCTGGTATGGATGGGAGAAGAGTCTGCATCGGTCACTATAGACAATTCTGCATATCACTACTGTGGGATTATTTCAACTTCACATATCATGGTTTGTTGCAAATGTTGAAGGGTGGCTTCTGTTGCCACCCATGTCTTCAAAATAGACTTTTAAAAAGTATTGATGAGGCAGAAAGTTAAATTATTTTTCTTTTCATGCTTTCTTCTTCTTTTAAATGTTTTAATATTTCTCTCTCTCTTTTTTTTTTTTTTGATTTGTTTTGTTTTCCCTTTTTATAGTTTGTATCCAGTACTACACTATACCTGTGGGGTGGAGGGAATGAGAAAAAAATGCCTGTTCTCATGGAGCTAAAAAATGATTGGAGAAAATATGATGTTAACACATTAAAAATTGAGATAACAATACAAATTAGCATGTGATTAAGTGTCACATAATAAATGCTATAGGAGTTTCTAACTTGACAAAGATTTCTTCCTCTTGGAAGGAAAACTTAACAGTTGGCATAATGAAGTGGTTCTTTGTCTCTTTGGGGTTAAAGGAATTTGAGTCACCCTGGGCCATGAAGATTTGTTATTCAAGTCAGATTAGGTCAGGTGTATTTGCCTTAATAAGAAAGTTGAATCTTAGAATAATGAACGCAGAATTGAACTTTTGCAGAAGAGCGGACTGTTCTATTAGAGCAAATGGACTTCAGCCAGATGTTGAGAATAATTCACCTGAGCCTCTCCCCCACTCCTTCTCTCTCCTAATTCTACCTCAGACTCAGTCTTGTCACCACGAGCTCATCCTTGACATCAAAATGAGTCATCTTCTATCATGTATCTCCTGCAAATAGAGCAACCCTTTAAATACCTTTACCTGAGATGCAAGTTTCTCAGCTGGTAATATGCCATGCTGTTTACACACACTCCTCTTTCTTCCTTCTGTGGACTTGTTCCCAATTGGCTAATTTACACTTGTCATTCAAGTCCAAATTCAACTAATACCTCTCTTGAGGTCTTTATTAATTACTGTGTAATATTTCTGTTCACATATGTTTTCCTAATTCTGAGTAATTTCTCAAGAATAATTTATCAATCAGTATTCAACTTTGAGTCTTCAGCATATATACAGGCTTTCAAGAAATGTTTGATGAATGAATAATATTAGATATGAAAAGGCTTGTCTACTTTTTTAGAGGTTACACCCACCCCCTCACCCTCACCTCCATCTACCCATTGCACCAGAATTCAGAGGCTCTTTTGAGAGAATTTATTCTTATTTAACTTGGAAATCAAGATGTCAATTATATGGAAAATCAATGGGAATGCAGTTTAGAATAATATCTTGATAGTTCATTCTCCTAAACTATATATTTCTCAAATGATTGGATTTATTTTTTTGGGGGGGGAAGGAGCTCATTCTCTATAGTATTTATATAATTATATTTACACAAATCCAACCATGCCACAACCAGAAATATATGTCAAAAAATGATTTCTTCTCCACTTACTTCTGACTCTTTCTGAAGGAAGTCCTGCCTACAATTATTGAGAATTCACTTATGATATATATCATGTTTCAGGAGAAACCTGTTTGGAGTGGTTTAATGAAGAGTTCTGGGCTTAGAATCAGAAACTCTTAGTATTAGCCTTGATTTTGCAGCTTACTAGGTATGAGACCTTGAATATATAATTTGGTCTCTTTGAGATTCAATTTCCATACGTGTAAATTGTGAATTGTGATAACTTCTAGGTTAGGTAGTTTTACATAGTGCATATAATTATACAGTGAAAATATTTTTTTTGTACAGACACAAGTTATAACTATTATGTCCTACTCCAAAGAAAATGACTTATCCAGCCCCTAACCAGTAGATTTGTCATCCATTCTTCTGCCAATTCATCCCTGGGGTAAAAATACATGCAAATATCTAAAAAGATTACCCATTCTGTGGGAAATATGCATAATCATTATTCAAAGCCATCATAATCATCCAATCAACCAACATTAATTTATTGAGCAACACTAATGTGCCTAGGTTTGTATCATTTACTTCTGGTTAAATATATGAGATGTATTTATATGTTATATGTTGCTATCTTCAAGATTCTTACACTCCCTACAATTTCTAGATGGGGAGATAACATATATAAACATAAGTAATGAATGCTTATAGGAGAGAAACAACTAAATCTGTCTTTTTCAAATCCATCAAAGTAGCAGGCATTATGGGTTTCTTGACCACCAGCCATTTCAACTTCTTCCTTGATTGCAAAACAGGCTATTGAAGAAATCATGATTTCAACTAAGCCTACCACAGCAACTACATTCCCTTTCGAGAGTGGTTATCTGGATTTTGTTTTGTGGTCCAGTTCTGACCCACAAGATTCAAGAGGCAGGAGAGATTTTGTCCTCTAGGAAAACAGAGACATGTGAATAAAAATCCTATTTTCCTGCAGTTTCCCCCACAGCCTCATCAATATACATGAAGGCATGAGTTTTGTAACTACAGCAGCCAACTTGGAAACATGAGGAGATGGCCAGGACACTGAATGGCAAAAAGCAGAGAAGCAATTCATAGGTCTTCATTACAATATTGAGTTACTTCCTCTAGAATAATAAATGTCTATATTGTTTAAGCCACAGCTAATTAAGTTCTCTAGAAGAAATGAGAACATTTATTAAATATCAACATGCAGTACACATCTTGACTTTTTTTCTTTTTAAAATTCACGGCAAAATTCTAAGGGAGATATTAGTAGCTACATTTGACAGATAAGGATACTGAGACTCATGAAATTTAAGTAACATTGCCCAAAGCACAAAGCTATTAATTAGAAGCACAGAGGTTCTGATTCCAGAATCTTGGCTTATCGTGCCCTTTCTCAGTGCCACAAATGCTCAAAAATGAAATAAAGCTACTAAATCTTGTGAGTGTGTGTGTGTGTGTGTGTGTGTGTGTGTTAAATCCGCTCATTTGAGCTCAACTATGATTAACAATCACGTTTCAACTAGACAAAATTCTCTTTAGGGTTACTGTTGTCTCTCTTCTGTCTCTCAGGGAATAACTGTCTCTAAAACCAACCTGATATTACCAAGTTTGTTAAAGAGAATTAATGAAGAGGGGCAGAGATCTGTTCAATTCCAGGAGCACACCTGGTGTTTAAGTAAGTCAGGCTGGCATATTGTATTGAGAATCTAGAGCTGATATATGAATTAAGAGTATGCAAATTATGACCTGCTTAATGAGATGGCACAAGCCACCCACACGAGGTTTGCTGTAGCTCCCTCAGCATCCAAGCACCTACTCTGGATAAGTGAAACCTATAAGTGATTGAAGGTGCAACTTCAATACACTCACACAAAGGAGGTAGAGTCACAAAATTTAATATATATGGTACACCCCCAACCCCCACCGCCCACCATGAGCTTGGGGAAAGGCGGTCCTCAGGCCCAGGTCAGAAGTAAGCAGGAGATAGACAGCAGTGTAGTAATATATCTACTAGTACTTATAATGTGGTGAGGCAGAGGTAATTAACTTTTCCAGGGCTTAACTCAAAGTAGTTGTTTTTTTTTTAATAATATTTTATTTTATTTATTATTTATTTATTTAGGCTGTACCGGGTCTTCGTTGTGGCATGCAAACTTCTTAGTAGTGGCATGCACACTCTTAGTTGCGGCATGCGTGTGGGATCTAGTCCCCAGACCAGGTATTGAACCCAGGCCCCCTGCACTGGGAGCACAGAGTCTTACCCACTGGACCACCAAGGAAGTCCCTCTAAGTAGTTATTTTAAAAGGTGTCTCAGGAAAGCAAAGTGTGAATTTAAAGTCAAGTCTTTATCTAAATGTCCAGACTCTGGGTGTGAGTAGGGTTATCCTACTGTGAAATGCCTAGGTAGCAACTCATAAAAACAAAGTGTTTTTTCCCATCACACATCTGAACAAAAGATCTGTGGTAACTACTACTATGGAAACTCTTCTAACAAAAGTTTAACATTACGAAAGGTGTATTTTTCAGGAAATAAATTATTTGCAAGAAGAAAGAGTTAATTTCAAAGGATTATTTCATTATGTAACCTAATCCATAGCACTTATGTCCTTTTATCCCTTTTGCATTTAAATCAGCATAAAAAACAGCATGTAAAACATCCATAATTTGCTTTTTATTGGCATTTTTTTTTTAAATAATACACAATGTATTTATTTATTTATTTATTTATGGCTGTGTTGGGTCTTCATTTCTGTGCATGGGCTTTCTCTAGTTGTGGCAAGTGGGGGTCACTCTTCATCGCGGTGCGCAGGCCTCTCACTATCGCGGCCTCTGTTGTTGCGGAGCACAGGCTCCAGACGCGCAGGCTCAGTAATTGTGGCTCACGGGCCCAGTTGCTCCATGGCATGTGGGATTTTCCCAGACCAGGGCTCGAACCTGTGTCGTCTGCATTGGCAGGCAGATTCTCAACCACTGTGCCACCAGGGAAGCCCTTATTGGCATTTTTAATAAGGTGGAATGAATGTTAGCCTAGAGCCAGCAGGGGGTGTGTTGACTAGTGGGAAGAAAAAAAAAAAACAGCATATTTGAAGCAGCAGTGTGAGAAACTGTGTAGGTTGCTCAATTATTGTTCCAATAATTTGGAAGAAGATGGAGAGAAGATGCAGGGGGAGGCAACAAAACAGAAAAACAAATCTGCAGAAGACTTATGTAAATTTTTTCCTTATAACTCTGATATTATGTCTATTAAGAAATGATGGGGCTTCCCTGGTGGCGCAGTTGTTGAGAGTCCACCTGCCGATGCAGTGGACATGGGTTCGTGACCCGGTCCGGGAAGATCCCACATGCCGCGGAGCGGCTGGGCCCGTGAGCCATGGCTGCTGAGCCTGCGCGTCCAGAGCCTGTG
>NW_006783631.1:6448962-6451872 GCF_000442215.2 Lipotes vexillifer | reverse complement strand
CTCTTCCGAAGGAAAACTTAGAGTTTTTTAATCACTTGAAGGGGTAAAATTTAGAAAAAAAAAATTTAGGGATAGATAGATAAAGACACATACTGTACAATTATTCCATTTATATGAGAAATCTCATATAATAATAAATAATAAACAAATAAAACAATAATACAGATGAATATATACACAAAATGAAACGGACTCACAGATATAGAAAAACAAAAGAAAAAACTAGTGATTACCAAAGTGGAGAAGGATGGGAAGAGTTACAATTAGAAGTATTAAGCCATACAAATACTATGCATAAAATAGATAAGTGACAAGAATATATTGTATAGCACAGGGAATTATAGCCATTATTTTGTAATAACTTTTAATGGAGTATAAGCTGAAGAAATTCTGAATCACAAAGCTGTACACCTGAAACTAGTAAACAAATATAATATTGTAAATCAACTATTTCAAATGATAAAATAAAAAATAAGTACATAAATATATAAATACAGCTACACTAATTTGTTTATATGTTACCCATGGCTGTGTTTGCATTAGAATTGCAGAGTTGAGAAGTTTCCATGTAAACATAAGACCTGCAAAGCCTAAATTATTTGCTAGATGACTCTTTACTAACCCCTGATATAGGCTACTAAATGCAATACTAGGGCAGAATACAAGGTACAGAAGTATATACAATAGAGGATATAATATGGCCCATTCATCTATTCAGAATTTTTTTTTTATCAACCTTTCTGTACGAGATACCATGGGATAAGTCAATCATCAAAATAGTCTCTCAAGTTTTAGAAAATATAAACTGGATGTGTAGATTTATTGGTTCTAATTAGAGTTAGTTACAACCACTTCTGCTAAATGAGTTCAGATCTTCATGTTATTATCCTTTTCACTGACCCTAAAAATTTTAAATATCATTTCGTGGTTCCCATTCTTCTGAGTTTTGGAGATTTTGATTACCTTTTCATAAACTCCTGTTGCTCAGTATTGATTGCATACTTTTGTGCATGCTTGCAGTTTAGTATTTATTGTGTCATCCTTTCAAAGTTAAGGAAAACTTGCAAAACAGTATAAAGAACTCCTGCATTCATTTTATTTTAACATTTAAAAAATTATTTTGCCCCGTTTACTTCATAATTATTCTTTCTCTCTTTTCTTTCTCTTTCTATGGCCTTAACCCCCTACAGTTCCTCTAGTTCTCTGACTCACCAACATCTGGATCAACATAAGAATAGGTCCAGGTCCAGAAAGTAGGCAGGCAGTAGAGGCTCATGAATACTCCTGATTTAATCTATTTTGTCCCTTTCTGACAACTACCTACAATTGCATCATGTGTTAGGGAGGACAAATACAAGGCAATGGGAAATCACACCTGTAAGAGGACTTTGCTTTATTTTGAGGCCAGAAAAAGTTCCTAGGTAAAATAATTTATGTGGTGGGCTAAGAGAGGTTGGAGGAGGTGGCCCAGGAAAGACAAGGAGAATTACTAGTGGTCTCCAAATGGAAAGGTGATTTGCTGAGAGTCAAAAATATAGAAAAATTGTTAAGGATCTGATATTTATTGTAGAAGAAAGTAAAAGTTACAGTAGGGATTTTAAAAATTATTTTTTAGGGAGGGAAATGACTACTGGTTTTATATTTTATAGTTCTTTGGCTTCAAATACCATTCAGATTATTTCTCATAGATGCATTAGTAGTTACAATGAGATAATATGTTACTCCTTTATTTAACATATGCTTTCACTTTAGAAATTACTCAAAGAAATAACAGCTTATGGATTTGAGATTTTGTGTTCAGAGTATTGGGCACATATTAATTTTTAATCTTACTTTAGGCATATGACATGGAGGGCAACTCGTTTAAATTCCTTTTATCTGTAAAATGGCATGGCACCAAATAACAAGGTGGTTGTGAAAATCAGTGGTGAGGCAAATGAAATGCAATGCTTAGTGCTTGAAACACTCATTCAGTGGTTATTATTATTGACAATTTGGTGTCATAAGATATGACACTTTAACTTCCAGCAGGTCCTGTTTGGAATCATATAATGTCTCTCACTATATAAGCACAACTTCATAGGGTGGCAAGATCAATGTTATTGTCTTTATCAAAGATATCCATATTACCTTGGGGAAACAAAACTTTAGAATGTGGCCAGTGCAAATTTTCTAAATTTTGATGTTTGTCTGGCAGTTTGTTTCTGTTGGATAATTACATTTTCTGAAGAATTAATAGCAAATTGCAGAATCTAAATGACAATACCTCACCCTCAAAGAGAATTTGTTTTCAATACAGGCCAAAAGAATTGCCATGAAAAAGCCTGTCTTGGGGCTTCCCTGGTGGCGCAGTTGTTGAGAGTCTGCCTGCTGATGCAGGGGACACGGGTTCGTGTCCCGGTCCAGGAAGATCCCACATGCCGTGAAGCGGCTAGGCACATGAGCCATGGCTGCTGAGCCTGCGCTCTGCAATGTGAGAGGCCACAACAGTGAGAGGCCTGCGTACTGCAAAAAAAAAAAAAAAAAAAGCCTGTCTTAAAAATTTATCATAAGCAAAAGACAAGTGGAAAGCAATTTATCTAAAGAAGATTTTAGAGTAAAAGCAAAAAGTTGCAGGTCCATGATTTCTTTTTGGCTGCTCCTTGTGGCTTGTGGGATCTTAGTTCTCTGACCAAGGATCGAACCCAGGCCCTGACAATGAAAGCACTGAATCCTAACCACTGGGCCACCAGGGAATTTCCAGGTCAGTGATTTTTGTCAAAATGATTAGAGACTGGGGAAGATCAGATTTGTAGATGTTGAAATTCAAAAGTTTGGTGCTAAATTTACTAGACAAATATATCTTGGGGAAATTGCATTGCTGGGAATTTACTGACTCAATTTCCACCTCCCAACATACACCTCTTTCTG
>NW_006783631.1:6440078-6448824 GCF_000442215.2 Lipotes vexillifer | reverse complement strand
ATATGGAAAAGAGTCATTCCACCTTTATAACTCTGGAAGTATCATCCATATCAGTACTGAGAATAGAGAAACTTCAGTTGTTTCCTTAGAAATGTCCTTGCTGTGTTCTTAGAATTCTATATAAAATAATATTTCCATTTTTTTATTTTCCAGAAAACTGATTAATGGATTTCAAAACCTATTTCTTGATTGTCTAGCAATTTTTCATTGGATTAAAATGGGAACTAGATTCAGCATGAGTCTATGAATCACTGGTGTGTAATTATAGATTTATAGGATTGGATGGAATTCAATTAGATTTGAGGGAAAGGGTGTGTATGAAAAAGTATGCGTACAGTTTCATCTTGCTCAAACTTTTCATGGGGGAATTTAATTATTTCAGCTCACCATCTTTGAACCATTTGCATACCCACATAATGATATTTGTTCTGCTATTAAACAGAGAATAAAGCAAGCCCAGACCAAATGTGTTCAAGAGAAACAGGGGAAGACCTAATAATGTGTTGTAAATGAGAAGAAAATGAAAGACTTTGATAATTTTGCTGAAATTCACAAAATATCACATTTCCCTATTTGGACTAATTTAGTAATGCAGGTTATTTGGCTACTATTATAAAGACTTGCGATTACACACTTTTCTGCCCACATGGGTTAATTCTGCACAGCAATAGGTTATGGGGACGTTGATAAAAGGACTACACATATTTTCTTTGGGGGCAGTTTCTGTAGACGTGTTTGATGTATAATCAGAGCCCCGAGGCCTCTATTACTGATGTAGTATAAAGCTTTTTGCTGTGGGATGCAGTCTGTGGAGGAGCAAAAATTTGAACTTCATACTTTCAACACACATTGGGTGCGCCTACAAGGCGCCAGGTCCCATGATACCTGCACTAACTATATGATGAATAAAGACATGCCCCCTGTCCTCAGAATATTCCTACTTGTGGACGGTAAGGTGGACATCAAATATACTAAATATATACTCAATGATGAATAACGTAAGGAATGTTAGAGCAGGAAGAAATGGAATCCACCTTCCTTAAACTCAGCAGGACTACATTTTTTTGAATCCAGAGCTGATAAGTAAAATTTCATCTGCTATGAAAGCAAAGTAGGAAATTCTAGGAGAAGGAAAAGGTCCCAAATTATAAGCCTGTGTGCCACATGCTGGGAAAAACTATCTGAACCTTTTCAGTAAACTAGGATGAATGTTGTGTGCCTGGGATGCATACAGACCCAATGAGAAGGATAAATAGTAAATTGTCAATAGTGTCTATATTTCAGGTTTGTCTGGAAAGAGATTTGAGTGCAGAAGGCAGAAGGTTAATCTTGACATAAGGGAATTTTCATGGTTAGGCTTAGGAAAGATTATAGATATTACTATTAGAGTGTAGAAATATAAGATATGACAATATTTTTAAATTTATTAAATTTTATTTTGTTGTGATAAGAACATTCAAGATGAGATCCACTGTCTTAAAATTTTAAGGGTACAACACAGTATTTCAATTTTTCTGAATAAATACCCAGAAGTGGGATTGCTAGATCATATGGTAGTTCTATTTTTAGTTCTGTGGGGAGTCTCCATATTGCTTTCCATAGAGGCTGTACCATTTTACATCTCACTAACATTGTACAAGTGTTCCAATTTCTTTATAACCTCACCAACACTTATTTTCTTTGTTTTTGATAATAACCATCCTAACAGGTATTAAGTGGCATTTCATTGTGGTTTTGATTTGAATTTATTTGTTGATTAGTGATGTTGAGCATTTTTTCATATACCTGTTGGCCACTTGTATGTTTCTTTGGAAAAATGTCTATTCAAATTTTTAGACCATTATTTTAATTGGGTCATTAGATTAGATTTTTTTTTTTTGCAATTGAAATGAGCAAAATTAATTTCCTTATATATTTTGGAAATTAACCCCTTATCAGAAATACAGTTTACAAATACTTTCTCCCATTCTACAGATAGCCTTTTAACTTATTTCCTTTGCTATACAGAAGCTTTTCAGTTTTATTTAATCACACTTGTCTATTTTTGCCTTTGTTGACTGTGCTTTTGGTATCATATCTGTAAAATTATTGCCAAGGCCAATGTCATAAAAACTTTCCCCTATGTTTTCTTCCAGGAGTTTTACAGATTCTTCTAGGAGTATAACATTTATGTCTTTAATCTATTTTGAGTTGATTTTTGTGTATGGTATGAAATAAAGCCCCATTTCATTCTCCTGCATGTGAATATACAGTTTTCCCAGCACCATTTGTTGAGGAGACTGTCTTTTTCCCACTGAGTTGTTTTGGCACTCTTGTCAAATATGAGTTGGCTGTACATGTGTGGATTTATTTCTGGGCTCTCTATTCTGTTCCATTGGTCTATATGTCTGTCATTATGACAGTACAATACTAGGTTAATTACTGTAGCTTTGAACTATATTTTGAAATCAGGAAGTGTGATGCCTTCAGTATTGTTCTTTCTCAAATTGATTTGGCTATCAGGATCCATTGGAGTCCATATGGATTTTAGAATTGTAGAAGGAAAGACATAATAAAATTAGTGAAGAAATAAACAAAATAGAGACTAGAAAATCAATAAAAATGAGTTGGCTTTTGGAAAAGATAAATACAATTGGCAAAACTTTAACTAGACTGAGAAAAATAACAGAGATGACTCAAATAAATACAATCAGAAATTTAAAAGAAGATATTAAATCTAATGCCACAGAAATAAAAGGTATCATTGGAGATTGTTATAAACAATAATATACCAACAAACTGGACAACCTAAAAGAAATGAATAAAATCCTGGAAAAATACAACCTACCAAGACTGAATCATGAAGCAACAGATAATTTAAACAGACCTGTAACTAGTAAGGAGATTGAATCAGTAAACCTCTTCATAAAGAAAAGCCCAGGACTAGATGGATTCACTGGTAAAGCCTACCAAACATTTAAAGAAAAATTGACACCAATCCTTCTAATTATTTACAATTACATTTTTTGGGTCCTGCCTTTCAAATATGCTATAGTAATTTTAGCCTATAAGAGAACAGAGCCACTAATATTTGGCTAGTTCAGCAAGTTACTAAGAAGAGAAAGTAGTTCCAATAATGGTTTTCCTAACCTCTTAAATTCCCAAAGCAATGGAAGTAGTCACAGGCCAAATATGAAAGTGATTTTGTAAACAATCAAGTCACTTATTTGAAGAGATTTTAAACCTAAAGAAGAACCTACAGATCTTTTCACTTTGTTTTAAAATACATGAAACATTCTTTTGACCTAAAGTGACTTAGGACATGATCTTTTACACAAGAACTAACCAAACACTTATTTTCCCTAAAGCCTCATGATAGTTAACACATTTACAGAATGCTAAATAGACAGGATATAGGGATGTTAAAGGATTATGGGCGTGAAACCATATCCACAGAAATATCTCCTTCAAAACCCACTACAGGGAATAATGGACAGTGCATATAGTTGTGAACACATTGACAAGATCTGAAGTTTGCTCCAGATTCTAGCATCAGAGAATAATAAGGAAGAGAGTGTTTATTCTTTCATAAAGGCATTCGCATGCATATCAGGCATTCTCCAGTCCCATGGTGCTCAGAGTATCAGAGGTTAGGGTAACAGACAGTTTGAGATCACTTTCCCTTCTGAGTCACAATCAGTTTAGTGAAAATGGGGAAAGGAAAGAATCAGAGAACTCTTTGAAGCTCTGACCTGACTTAAAGCTCCACTGTAGTCTGGTCATTTCCAACTTTGCTATTTACACCTGGAAAAAACAAAAAAAACAAATACTGGCTATCTCCTTTCCTTAAAACCTTCCTGCAGAGAGACATCACATGTTGTCCTATTTCCACCAAACCATTTCCCACCACAGGGGCTTGTGTTCCACTTGTGTATTCCACATAGCCATTTGTGTTCCATTTGGCTTTCCTTAGGATGCTAGAAAGCTCACAACTTTAAAATCTACAATCAAATAGATAATCATTGTCCACAACTTCAGACATCTTTATAAGAATCAATGGAAATAATATTGTCTTCTGGGAAGGTAATTATGATAGAAGTATCAAAAATTGCCAAATGCAAATACTTTGTTACCCTGTGATGTCGCGCTTGTGGAATGACCATAGGGAGATTCTTCGAAATATAGAACTTATCATAAGGAAGTTTTCCTAAATATAGAATTGTAAAAATGCACAAGGAAATTTAAAGCATCTTTCTTTGTAAGAGTAAAAATTTATAAATAATCTGCCTATTCAATATGATAGGTTAGTAAATAAATTTTATATATACATAAAATGAAATCTTATGCAATCTTTATAAATCATAATGGAGAAAGTGTAGATCTAAAAATTGCATGACATACTAAGGAAAAATTAGCATACAATGTGGATTTAAAATTTAATAAAAATATGTATTTCTGTATATATATACTTATATATATACATTATGTGTGTAATTATATATATTTCTGTATATATATAAATAATATACAAATATATATCATTTGTATATTCAAATAATATATGGAATAATATAATGGAAATATACTACAAATATATACAAATTATATAATGGAATAAACACATATTTAAATAGATATGCTATAATAAAAACATTGTGGAATTTTTCTTTTAGAAAATTTTCTTTAGTGTAGTTATATCCATTAATGGTGTAAAAAGGTCATTTCAAAATGTAGCAATGGACTTCATAGAGTCAAAGAAAACCACTGATGATGACTATGTTAATTAAAATGTTAGCATTCTAATTATCACTGGTTAATGGTATAAAATCAGTCTACAAATTAGGTAACCTCTTGTGAGAACTGGGAGGTAGAAGTGAGATTTCCTTGCATGCTTCCGATGAAGAATCTCACAATAACAATGTATGGTCAAGGAAGACAGACTATGAGGGGGAAACACCAGAAAATCAGTATGATTGGCTTTCTGCTGGGTGCTAGGCACACATGTGGGTTTGAGCTAGAATTCCCTCATGTACACTCTAGGTTTACTAGCTGGATGAGTATGAACCACTTTACTGGAGGATCATGATTCTGGCACATGTTCCTTCCTCAGTTTCCTCCTTCTGTAAAACGAAGGAATTGGCCCAATGATTTAAAGTGTTGTCTCAGCTCTTAGTAGCATTTTATAAGTGTGGCCTTAGACACATTCTGAAAAAATTTAGTGAGATCCACCATAATGGATGTATTTGACAGAAAAAAAAAGTTAGCTCAGTGGAGGCCATGGGAGTGTGCCTCTGTCTGCATGAGAGTACAGAGGGGCTTATGTTTCAGACAAGGCCAGATGGGACAGAGGGAAAAGGGCCAGCCTGAGGGTTGCAGGATGTGACCTATAGTCTCAGCAACTCCACTAGTGACCTCTGGCAATTTATCTGACTGTCATTGGCTTCAAATGCTTCACCTGTGAATGAGTCTTATAATATTTAGCCTCTTCACCTATTTTGCAAGGCTTCCTGAATGAATATTGTCCTCATAAGCACTTTAAAAAATACCAGCAGTTAATTAAGTGCTAAAAACACAGGAGTTGCTTAACATAAACTACTCATCAATAAAAGATGTTATTTGCTCTAATCAATCTCAACATTTGCTTGAGTGAGATGACTAGTAGTCATTCGCTGTTGAAATCCTAAAATGGTACAGTGACCTTGGAAAGCAGTCTCAAGATGTGTATCTGAAGGCTTAAAAACAACACTAAACTTTGACCCAGCAACCCCAGTTTTGAGGAATCCGCTCTAAGGAAATAACACTAGAACGATATCCATAGCAGAATTGTATTTACTCCAAAAGAATATAAAAGGCAGATAAATGCTTAACTAAAGCATATTGATTAAGTAAATTGAGGCAAGATGGATTAGAATACGATAGTCATTAACAATATTTGAAAAGGTATTAGAAATGCCTCTTTGTATTGTTAAAAAGAAAATCAAGATACATCATATACAAGAGTGTATGTGAACAACTCTGTAAAATATATGAACATAAACTCTGGAAGTATTTCTCTTTTGGTTTGGAGTTTTCTAGTTTATTGAATTTTCCAAATTATCTATCATTATATATTATCTTACAACTGGGAAAATATTTTTTAAAATAAATCTGAAATAATCAGTGTCACTAGTTACAGATAAAGGCTGAATGGTTGAATGGTGTGATTATTAAGAAAATCGTAGCTCACATAATTTTACCTATTCCATTTATAAACATCACATGTGCTTACTATATTTAAGACACTGGTGAATGCTGATTGATTGTGTGTGTGTGTGTGTGTGTGTGTGTGTGTGTGTTTGTGTGTGTGTGTGTATAGTGTTAGGAAGTATTCTAATTTCATTCTTTTAACTCTTCATTGCAGTGCGTGAGCTTCTTAATGCGGTGGCTTGTCTGTTGCGGAGCACGGGCTCTAGTTTTGGCTCGTGGGCTCTAGAGTGCAGGCTCAGTAGTTGTGGCGCACTGGCTTAGTTCCTCCATGTCATGTGGGATCTTCCCAGACCAGGGCCCGAACCCGTGCCCCCTGCATTGTAGGCGGATTCTTAACCACTGCACCACCAGGGAAGTCCCCAGATTGATTTTTGTTTGTTTGTTTGTTTTGTTTTGGGCTTTTTTAAAAGAAAGGTCACCAGCAAGAGATTAAATTTCAGAAGGCAAGATTGAATATATAATATGTAAGACATACAATGATAATTTTAATCGATGTTTTTCTGGACATCTGAACAAACTGGAAAAGAGAGACTGTGAAGTGCATCTTCCAAACAATAATATTGCCTGTTAAAAAAAAATCTAAAAGTATCACAGTGTGAATAAAGAAGTGAGAAAAAGAGTGAGACAAAATTGCTGCATTAAAAAAAAATACAAGTACTATTTCTATGATTTCCTTAAATTAAGTCTTTTGATAATGTGGTCACCAAATTGTAGTGTTAGGTGTGGAGTTCTTGTCATTTTTGCACTTGCAGGTGGTTTCCTTCATTTCACCCACACTTAGCCCTGCTAGATTTATATTAGGGAGAAAATGAAAAAAGCTAGCAGAAATATGCCTACAATTTGACATTCTAAGTATATCTAGAAGATGTGTTAAATTGCAATGATTTCTTAAGGACACCAAGATGCCTGGGACTCAGACATTTTAATTCAGACAAATCTTATCGGCAGTGTGCAAAGTCTAAACCATTCACAGGGCTCAAGCTGGTTTAATTGCTTGGAGTTTACAGATTAACTCCTTCATGGGTAAGAATGTGAGATAATGACATGTAATGTTTTGGAATCAAGGCAGTCCATATTCAAAAGGCTAGCTCTGCCCATTAATACTATCTGTCTTGGAAAAAGTTGTTAACCTTCCTAAGTATGAGATACTAATGAGTTGAATGGGAGTGATTATCACATTTCTGCAATAATTACATGAGATAACACAAGAAACCATGTCTGGCATAGAATGGGCACTCAACATATAAATGTTCTTCTTGTGATATACATGAAGATACTTAAAAATTAAATAGGATCAGAATTGTGCTTTCATGATCTTAATCTGGTAGGAAAATGGAAACTGCATTACAACAGGAGAGATTAGTTGCTTGGAGAGAAATTAAGAGGCATTTTTAATGATTCATACATGAGCTAGTAAATTCCAGAAGTGAACTAATATTTACAGAGCACATTTGGGAAGGTACTACAAGAAAGATATAAGCTCCGGAAGGAATTGGTCAGTGTCAAACAGAAATAAAAGAGAACAGGGTGATTTTAGACATTCAGCCTTACTATATTGGAAGAGAAGATATATTTGAAATCCTAAAGACTAGGAAATAAAATTGAGAAATCTTTGAGAGACAGATTAATTTAAATACAGCTTCTTGACAAATATCAGCTAGGTATGGCATTCACACCTGTTGCTAAAACTTCCGAAGTGAAAAAGATCCTGTAGGGCAAAAATGAGGTTGAGTATGACACATAGTAAAATCTTTCCATTGAATTAACTGACACAGGCAAGGCTCATTAAAGCTATAGCTTTTCAATAAACTATCTTTAGTTTCAAGATAGCCACTTCAAATGGAAAAAGGAAGTGAGAGATAAGAAGGCATATATAGACATTGATTTACTTGATATTAAATGGACAAGAAACCTACTACATTTTTGAGAAAATTGTATTGCTAAAAAACTGGGAGCTTGAGTTAAATTATAAATTACTTAAAGCTCAAAACAACTCCTAGGACTTTCCACTTTCTCCCAGAGCCGTATAACTTGGTACTCATTACCGAATTAGGATGTGTCCAAGAAGGATAATTGAACAGCATGAACACTCCAGAGGGTGGAAACCGTAGCCTTGAATTTTTGGACATAGAATCAGGTTTAGTCAAAAATTCTTTTCTGACCCAAAGGAGGGGGCCTTCGCAATGTTCGTCCAATGAGAGTTCAAGTTTCTTTGGATCTATGATTGCTGGTTATATCTGTCTTTCTATTTCTGAATGAGATCAGGGTGCTTATTTTGCTTATCTTGTCTCTGTTTGGTATTACGTTTTGAGTATTGGAGGTAGTAGACTACCTCCAATTTTCTTTCATGACACTTATCATACTTGTAATTGTTTGATAATTGGTATCTTTTTTGAAAAGTATGCATTTTAACTCGACTATAAGGGTCATGTAAGTGAGAAATCAACTTTTTTTCATCAAAACGTGGTGGGGCTTCCCTGGTGGCGCAGTGGTTGAGAGTCCGCCTGCCGATGCAGGGGAC
>NW_006783631.1:6421668-6439900 GCF_000442215.2 Lipotes vexillifer | reverse complement strand
GCTGACCCTGCGCGTCCGGAGCCTGTGCTCCACAATGGGAGAGGCCACAGCAGTGAGAGGCCGATGTATCGCAAAAAAAACAAAAACAAAACAAAACAAAAAAAAAGCCGTGGTGTAGATGATTTGTCTTTTGGGTTCCAAGGTCTCTAGTCTAAGACAAGTTATGTTTGGAAACAGTGAAAAATCTATGGAACATCAACCTGAGATTCCAGACTTTGTGCTTAAATGTCCTAGATGGATATAACTGAGTGGTTTCACTTGCTGAGGAGTAGAGTGTGTTATATGTGCAGAAAAAAATAAAATAATGTTCAGTGACCAGAAGAGTGGACTGTAGCAAAGACAGTGGTGCTCATCCAGAATTCCATATGCTACCTCACATTCTGCAGCCCTCCTGGGAAATACAGTTAGGCAGGGCCAAGTGATTTGTTCTAACCACTAGAACTGTGGGATGGAGTAATACCTTTCCCTTCTGGACTAAAGCATGCCAAAGCCTACATACAACTTTTCAGCTCTCTCTCTCTCTCTCTCCTCCATAAACTGGGAGGCTGTAGTTTTAGATGAGGTAGCTACAAGACAGTGGACCATCCATTAACCTGAACTCCTTTCCCCCTTACAACTTGAAACAGACACATAACAAAGCAAGAAATAAAATTTTGGGATTTTTAAAAAATTTATTGCATAAGCATAGCCTACCCTGAGTATAACATATTATCTGGTACAAGGGTTAAGAAATAGTGTGTTATTTTTAGAAACTATTTCTTCTGCTGCTACTTCCTAGAAGGGAACACACTCAAATCTTCATTAAGTGAAGCAACTCAGAATACATCAAGCCAGGGATGAATCAAGGTCAAACTCTGGGATCCCAAGGTGATGTGTAGTTGTCTCTACACTGGTTCTACATATAAATTATCTTTTTTCAGACACCAAAGATGCAAAATGACAAGTCATATGCTTCACACCTTCTCAGACTACAAGAGTGGAACTCAAAGTACCAAACCTGGAAGGAATGATCTAAAAACTTTTACTAGGACTTTTATGTATTTGTATATTCTTTTCTGGGGAACTGAAGGATCTGAGGATAGGTTTCTCCCTAGTTTAAAACCAATATCTCCACTTGTCTGGTTCATTTCACTTTCTCAAGAATTCTGAGATACAGAGTAACCTCTTTTTTCCCTCTCTTCTTCCTCAGCTTTTAAATTTATAATCTTATATATGCATTGCCTTGACCTCAATTTTCCATCAAACTATCACTCTCTTTCTCCTCTCCTTCACAGAAGAACATGAAAAATTCATCAGATTTATTATGTAGATTTAGGTCTTTCTCAGCCACATACCACCTATGTCAAGCCATCAGAATGGCTCTAGGTATGCTCACCAATGACTCCATGGTGGGGACCAATGAACACTGCTGTTCCTCAGCACACTTAACCTCGCACAAGCATTTCACACTCTACCATTCTCCTGTTTTGAAGCACACTCACCTCTTGGGTTCTCGGATTATCCACTATCTCCTGCTTTTCTGATAGCTCCTTTACAACGTTTTCTGTCTTCTGTTGAGTCTTTAAAGTTTGGAGTTCCTGAATGTTCTCTTTTAGATTGTTTTTTCACTGTATACTCTCTCCCCAGGTGAATTCTTATACTCCCGTGATTTCAATGCTGAAAATGACATGCTAAGCCAAGACCCCTCCTCTGACCTCCAGATCCACATATTCAGCTTCTGTCCCACCGTCTCCACTTAGATGTCCAAGAGAGAACTCAAACTCAGCATGTCACAACTATCTCACTTCCATGTTGCCCACTACTGCAAACAATACTGTTTACTGAGTTATGCCATCCACAATCCCCTCTACCTCCTCTTTCTCACACATATCCCATTGATTCTAATCCCTATATATTACCCAAAGCTGTTGACTTTTTCCCATATCCTCTTACAGCCCTTAGCCTGACCCACCATAATATCTTAAGTGTTCTACTTAAGTAGCCTTCTAAATAGACTCATTTGCATCTACTTGTCCCCTCGCCAGACACTTCTCTATATTGCAGCCAGAGTGAAATTTCAAAAACAATACTTAACTTTTAATCACTCTAGTAAAAACTTTTCAATGATTTTCCATTGCTGTCATAAAATATTCAAGTCTTTAATATAGTCTCTCTAGGCCATCAGTGACCTGGCCTTGCTTCTCTCTCTCTGTTAATTTTGTTTGTTTGTTTCTTTATTTTGCGGTACGCAGGCCTCTCACTGTTGTGGCCTCTCCAGCTGTGGAGCACAGGCTCCGGGCATGCAGGCTCAGTGGCCATGGTTCACGGGCCCAGCCGCTCCACGGCATGTGGGATCTTCCTGGACCAGGGCACAAACCCGCGTCCCCTGCATCGGCAGGCGGACTCTCAACCACTGCACCACCAGGGAAGCCCTCTCTCTGTTAATTTTTTGCTCTATCCTCAATTCCTTTTACGCACCATGCTTTTGCTTGCTGTCTACCCTCATATGGTCTTCTTATATATTCTTTTTTGAATAGAATGCTTTTTCTACTTACTGTAATGTTTTACTGCAACTTATCTCTCTCAAGTCCAATTTATATATCCTTTTACCAACGTCCTTGCCTACATTAGACTACCTCTAATTTTATTTCATGGCACTTGTCATACTTGTAATTGTTTGATAATTAGTATTTTTTTTGAAAAGTATGCATTTTAACTCTTGACTATAAGGACCATGTAAGTGAGAACTCAACTTGTTTATTTCATCAATATATTTTTGGTCCCTTGGATGACATTTGCCACAGAGTTGGCTCTCAATATATAGTTATTGATTTATTGAGGGAGAAACTGGGTCACTCACATCAAAATCAATAGGGAATATATTTAAATGGACACAAGGAGAACAAAATTCACAGTTGTACCACTAGTGACTATGTCTGTCAATCCTTTTATTTTGGTGGAATCTGGGGTGGACAAGGAGAAAAAGTTGTCTTGCTTTTCTCCTGGGGCTACTCTATCCTTGAAGGGGGCTGGTGAGGGAAGATCAGGAAAGACCCTACCAGACTAGATGGATGCTGAGGGAAGAGCAAGCCTGAAGCAGGTGGCTCAGGACAAGACTCAGCTAGATCTAACTCTCAGGGGTGAAAAAGATCTCCAAGGCTTCCTTTATTATTCAGCATGTTGTAAGAAAGTTGGTCATGATTTGGACCAAAGTGATAGACAGGAATTAAGCGTGGATTTGTAAAGATTGTCCCCAGTTAATAAGTAAGAAGCCCATTGGGTAACAAAAATAACAATTATCTTCTTCCATCTGCCCACTTTCAGTCTGTATGTGTCTCGAGATCTGAAGTGGGTCTCTTGTAGACAGCACATATACCAGGGTTGTTTTTATATCTATTCAGCCAGTTTGTCTTTTGGTTGGAGCATTTAATCCATTTACATTTAAGGTAATTATTGATATGTATACTCTTATCACCATTTTGTTAATTGCTTTGGATTTGTTTTTGTATGGATTTTTTCCCCTTTTTTCTTTTGTTTTCTTCCCTTGTGATTTGATGACTATTTTTATTGTTATGTTTGGATTCCTTTTTTGTTGTATATATACACAATGGAATATTACACAGCCATAAAAAAGAATGAAATAATGCCATTTGCTGCAACATGGATGGACCTATAAATTATCATATTAAGTGAAGTCAGACAGAGAAAGTTAAATATCATATTATATCACTTATATGTGAAATCAAAAAAAAATGATACAAATGAACTTATTTACAAAACAGAAATAGACTCACAGATGTAGAAAACAAACTTATGGTTACCAAAGGGGAAAGTGGGGAGACATAAATTAGGAGATTGGGAGTAACATATACACACTACTATATATAAAATAGATAACCAACAAGGACCTACTGTATAGCATAGGGAGCTATGTTCAATACCTTGTAATAACCTATAATGGAAAAGAATCTAAAAAAGAATATATGTGTGTGTGTGTGTGTTTGTGTGTGTGTATATCACTTTTCTTTACACCTGAAACTAACACATTTTAAATCAACCATATTTCAATAACAATTTAAAAAAATAACACATCACTAACGTTATATGATAACTGGATGCCAGGAAAATTTTCCAAGCTTTTCTTATGTGTGGTCTCACTTCTTCAACACAGAAATCCTATTAACTAATATTTTTAATACTTTACAAATAAGGAAACTAAAATTAATCTACTGGCCTTGGGCTTCCCTGGTGGCGCAGTGGTTGAGAGTCCGCCTGCCGATGCAGGGGACACGGGTTCGTGCCCCGGTCTGGGAAGATCCCACATGCCGCGGAGCGGCTGGGCCCGTGAGCCATGGCTGCTGAGCCTGCGCGTCCGGAGCCTGTGCTCCGCAACGGGAGAGGTCACAACAGTGAGAGGCCCGCGTTAACGCAAAAAAAAAAAAAAAAAAAAAAAATCTACTGGCCTAGGAACTCAGATTTTGTAGGTGGTAGGGCCATGGTTCCAGTCCAGGAAGCCTGCATGCAGAACCTTAGCACTGAGGCATTGTGTATTTCCTTATACAACAACAACAAAAAAATGGTGTTTGCTTCCTACCCAGGTTTTAGGTGAACTTAATAAGGTGAACACTGCTGAAAATATTTTCTTTAAAATTCTGTCTCTTCTAGCAACACTATCCTCCAATTCTTTTCTAATCTGCACACAGGAAAATCCTCAGACATTTGGCTTATTATTTTCTTAATAAATATATTTATTTCATTTATTATTTATTTATTTAACATCTTTATTGCAGTATAATTGATTTACAATTGTGTGTTAGTTTCTGCTTTATAAAAAAGTGAATCAGTTATACATATACATATATCCCCATACCTCATCCCTTTCGCATCTCCCTCCCACCCTCCCTATCCCACCCCTCTAGGTCATCACAAAACACTGATCTGATCTCCCTGTGCTATGCGGCTGCTTCCCACTATCTATTTTACATTTGGTAGTGTATATATGTTCATGCCACTCTCTCACTTTGTCCCAGCTTACAATTACCCCTCCCTGTGTCCTCAAGTGCATTCTCCATGTCTGTGTCCTGCTCCTAGGCTCTTCACAACCATTTATTTATTTATTTATTTATTTATTTATTTAGCAGTACATGGGTCTCTCACTGCTGGGGCCTCTCACTGCTGTGGCCTCTCCTGTTGCGGACCACAGGCTCTGGACGTGCAGGCTCAGCAGCCGTGGTTCACAGGCCTAGCTGCTCCGTGGCATGTGGGATCCTCCCAGACTGGGGCACAAACCTGTGTCCCCTGCATCAGCAGGCAGACTTTCAAACACTGTGCCACCAGGGAAGCCAAACCATTTATTTCTTGATTCCATAAATATGTTAGCATATGGTATTTGTTTTTCTCTTTCTGATTTACTTCACTCTGTACGATAGACTCTAAGTCCATCTACCTCACTACAAATAACTCAAATTCATTTCTTTTTATGACTGAGTAATATTCCACTGTATATATGTGCCACATCTTCTTTATCCATTCATCTGTTGATGGACACGTAGGTTGCTTCCATGTCCTGGCTATTGTAAATAGAGCTGCAGTGAATATTGTGGTACATGACTCTTTTCAAATTATGGTTTTCTCAGGGTATATGCCCAGCAGTGGGATTGCTGGGTCATATGGTAGTGCTATTTTTAGCTTTTAAAGGAACCTCCATACTGTTTTCCATAGTGGCTCTATCAATTTACATTCCCACCAACAGTGCAAGAGGTTTCCTTTTCTCCACACCCTCTGCAGCATTTATTGTTTGTAGATTTTTTGATGATGGCCATTCTGACCATTGTGAGGTGATATCTCATTGTAGTTTTGATTTGCGTTTCTCTAATGATTAGTGATGTCCATCATTCTTTCATGTGTTTGTTGGCAATCTGTATATCTTCTTTGGAGAAATGTCTATTTAGGTCTTCTGCCCAGTTTTAGATTGGGTTGTTTGTTTTTTTGATATTGAGTTGCATGAGCTGCTTGTAAATTTTGGAGATTAATCCTTTGTCACTCGCTTGGTTTGCAAATGTTTTCTCCCATTCTGAGGGTTGTCTTTTCTTCTTCTTTAATGTTTCCTTTGCTGTGCAAAAGCTTTTAAGTTTCATTAGGTCACGTTTGTTTATTTTTGGTTTTATTTCTATTTTTCTAGGAGGTGGGTCAAAAAGGATCTTTCTGTGATTTATGTCATCAAGTATTCTGCCTATGTTTTCCTCTAAGAGTTTGATTGTGTCTGGCCTTCCATTTAGGTCTTTAATCCATTTTGAGTTTATTTTTGTGTATGGTATTAAGGAGTTTTCTAATTTCATACTTTTACATGTAGGTGTCCAGTTTTCCCAGCACCACTTATTGAAGAGATTGTCTTCTCTCCATTGTATATTCTTGCCTCCTTTATCAAAGATAAGATGACCATATGTGAGTGGGTTTATCTCTGGGCATTCTATCCTGAACCATTCATCTATATTTCTGTTTTTGTGCCAGTACCATACTGTCTTGATTACTGTAGCTTTGCAGTATAGTCTGAAGTGAATCAGATTCCTTCAGCTCTGTTTTTCTTTCTCAAGATTGCTTTGGCTACTCAGGTTATTTTGTTTTTCCATACTAACTGTGAAATTTTTTGTTCTAGTTCTGTGAAAAAATGCCATTGGTCATTTGATAGGGATTGCATTGAATCTTTAGATTGCTTTGGGTATTATAGTCATTTTCACAGTGTTGAGTTTTCCAGTCCAAGAATATGGTATATCTCTCCATCTGTTTGTATCATTTTAAATTTCTGTCACCAGTGTTTTATAGTTTCTGCATACAGGTGTTTTGTCTCCTTGGGTAGGTTCATTCCTAGGTATTTTATTCTTTTTGTTGCAGTGGTAAATGGGAGTGTTTCCTTAATTCTTCTTTCAAATTTTTCATCATTAGTGTATAGGATTGCAAGAGATTACTGTGCATTAATTTTGTATCCTGCTACTTTAGCAGATTCATTGATTAGCTCTAGTCGTTTTCTGGTAGCATCTTTAGGATTCTCTATGTATAGTATCATGTCATCTGCAAACAGTGACAGCTTTACTTCTGTTCTGATTTGGATTCATTTTATTTCTTTTTCTTCTCTGCTTTCTGTGGCTAAATCTATATTGAATAATAGTGGTGAGTGTGGACAACCTTGTCTTGTTCCTGATCTTAGAGGAAATGGTTTCAGATTTTCACCATTGAGAATGATGTTGGCTGTGGGTTTATCATATATGGCCTCTATTGTGTTGAGGTAAGTTCCCTCTATGCCTACTTTCTGGAGGTTTTTTTGATCATAAATGGGTGTTGAATTTTGTCGAAAGCTTTTTCTACATCTATTGAGATGATCATATGATTTTTCTCCTTCAATTTGTTAATATGGTTTATCACATTGATTGATTTGTGTATATTGAAGAATCCTAGCATTCCTGAGATGAACTCCACTTGATCATTATGTTATTTATTTATTTTTGGCTGTGTTGGGTCTTTGTTGCTGCACGTGGGCTTTCTCTAGTTGTGGCAAGCAGGTGCTATTCTTTGTTGCAGTGCACAGGTTTCTCATTGCAGTGGCTTCTCTTGTTGAAGAGCATGGGCTCTAGGTGCATGGGCTTCAGTAGTGGTGCACGGGCTTAGTTGCCCCATGGCATGTGGGATTTTTCTGGACCAGGGCTCGAACCCATGTCCCCTGCATTGGCAGGCAGATTTTTAACCACTGCAGCACAAGGGAAGTCCAGCCATTTGGTTTTAATGTTGCAAACATTATTTTAAATATCGTGTGTCCATTCAGCCTTATATGAAAGAAAGCATACTGCATTATTTTCAAATGCAGTTACCTGTAGTTTTGACACTTACAGTCATATTTCCTTTCTAAACCTGTCAAAGATGCACATATTTCATAAGGTTTTAATTTATTCTTAGGTTTGCACTGAGGGAAATCAGGCTTCATTGTCAGTAAAATCTAAGGTGTAGGAACACTCCTAACTGGGAGAAAATTATAATTTGGTTGGTAACATCAGAAAGGGCTGAATGGATTTTTGATTAAATTTTCAAAATTCCTTTTCATGTGGATGAGGCAGAGAGAGATTTTTAGCCTAGTAGGTAAATCTTTTATACATGTCAAAATGTTAAAAAATAAAGCCCCATTAATACACTTTCTTCCATGATGATATGATGTGATTTAGAGTGTCAGAAGCAACCCATTGGTTCCATATATCTCCACACTAGATGGCACATATTGTTCAAAATGTTAATAGGGAATCATTTTTTCAAGTGTAGGTGATATCTTTAGTTAAGATAACAATGCTCAGCCTGAGGAAATACATTTATGCCCAAACTAATTATTAACACATTACTTGGTTCTCAGATACTTTCTAGGCAGACAGAGTTGAGAATAGTTTTATAGGGGACAGAAAAGGGGAGACATATGGGATAATGGAGTACTGGGCTTTGAGTAGACTTTGTGGGCATTCTACATACGGCAGAGACCAGCATTGGGCCAGATCATATCTTGAGAATGGAGGACAGCAACAGAGACAAAGCAGGGACATATAAAGGGGAGTTTGCACAAGATAGACAATAAGATTATTTTGCTTCTGAATTTTTCTAGGGCTGACCATGGCCTGGATAAGCCCTCTGACTGTTTTATTTTAGTACCTTCAGAGGAGTTTTGGGAAAAACCTGAACCCTTGATTTTGTTTCTGTCTATAACCCAAAGGTAATTGTGCCTTAGAATCATTGTCAGAGGTAGGAAAGATGTCAGAGCTGGGTGAGACCACAGTGCCCATCTGCCCAGCATGAACTTGTCTGGCCACAAGCAGCACCTGGGGTGAACGCCTCCTCTTTGAAGATTCAGATTTTGTTTATCTGAGATGGGTCCTGGAAATCTGTAGGTTTGACAAATATCTCATAATTAGGCAAGTTTGGAAAACCCCAGTTATTTAACAGAAAATAAAACTGAGCCCTAGAAAGAGGAAGAAACTTGCCCTCTAAAAACCTAGTGATGAGAGCCTTGCTGAGTTAAAAATCTAAAAGTCTTGTACAGAGATGTAGAAAATAAACTTATGGGTACCAGGGGGTAAGTGGGGAGGGATAAATTGAGAGACTGGGGTTGACATATACACTTTACTATATATAAAATAGATGACTACTTAGGACCTACTGTATAGCACAGGGAACCCTACTCAATACTCTGTAATGCCCTATATGGGAAAAGAATCTAAAAAAAGAGTGGATATATGTATATGTATAACTGATTTACTTTGATGTTCACCTGAAACTAACACAATATTATAAGTCAACTCTATACTCCAATAAAATTAAAAAAGAATCTAAAAGTCCTAATTCAAATGCAATGTTTTATTTACAGTCCTGCTCAGCTGCCCTTTATCTCATAACAAAACTGGCTTGATGCTTTTTCTCTCTCTCCTTCTCTGTGATTTCTAATGTAACCTCCAACCCCAGATAAATCAGATGAGAAGGGTGGGGAGTAAAAATTAGATTGCTCTGATATTAACCTTTTTAATTAAATCAGTTGCTTATTCCTCTAATGAAGGGAGTGTTTAAATGGAAAACAGAACAGAACTAAGACGACATATTAAATGCCCTCATTTATGAGGGACTCAGAAGATAAGAAGGGCCAGGAAGCCAGAATTCTTCCATCTGAATAGAGGCGTTGTCCAGAGGTTAGGACTCTGTAGGGTCCTATGTTAGAAACAATAGTTCAAGTCCATAGCTGTCTCAGCTCAGCAGGAGAGTGCATGAGACCATCCCCAGAGAGTGCCTATTAGCAGGCTGGAGCAGACCCAGGCAGGCAGGCTGCCTTGTTATTAATGGCAAACGAACCATAGATGATACTGTCAGGTAACCGCTCTCCATTCGGCTCAGGTGCTCCAGTCTACATCATCCCCATTATGGCATGGTTTTTGGAATTATGCTCCAGCTGGGTCTGAAGTCTGCATTCCTCATTCTAGAAATGGCTGGTGGCCTAAGTGCTTTTGTATTGAGAACTAATTGTGGGTGAAGTGAGGTGATGTGGTCAGCTCCTGGAGCTAGAGCAAAGGAAAATGTCTAGAAAACCTATTTTTAACTGCCTTGGCGCCTAAATTGGCTGCTCAGAGGGGGAACTGCTCAGAGTGGTCAATAAGCGGATCCCTAATGGATCACACCTGAAACCAGATCGTGCTGGCTAGGATTCACCTTATTATAGAAAGGGCAAATTTCTCAGCATGCTACAGTTGCAACTCCGTTTACTGAAAACTATATGGTGCAGTAGAACAAATAAATCACTTCAGGGGGACACTCTTGAACCAGATGGACCCCTTTTAGATACATGATTTATTACTTAAGCTACCTGAGCCTTAGAGTTCTCACCATCAATTGAAGATAATATTTTCCTTCTTCCTTTTTAATAGGACTTATTTATTTAATTTGGTCCACTGAACCTTATTCTTTTTACTTATCTTTTTAATTTTTATTTTATATTGGAGCATAGTTGATTAACAATGCTGTGCTAGTTTCAGGTGCACAGCAAAGTGATTCAGTTTTATGTATACATGTGTCTATTCTTTTTTGAATTCTTTTGCCGTTTAGGTTGTTACATTATATTGAGCAGAGTTCCCTGTGCTATATAGTCCTTGTTGGTTATTTGTTTTAAATAGAGCAGTTTGTACATGTCAATCCAAAACTCATTTAAATTAAAATATAATTGTCTGGTGGATACAATCGTTAGATTGTATGTTCCTTGAACTCCTACACCTGCCTTCAATAGCCTTCCTGTTTATTTCTGCAACCCCAGGATTCACCATGAAATGTGGTACAAAGAAGAAACAATATATGTTTGAGTGAAGAGATGTATCAATAATTAAAAACGGAACTCAAAATGCCACATAAAATGGATAAATATAGGGCTTTCCTGGTGGCACAGTGGTTGAGTCTGCCTGCCAATGCAAGGGACATGGGTTCATGCCCCGGTCCAGGAAGATCCCACATGCCACGGAGTGGCTGGGCCCGTGAGCCATGGTCTCTGAGCCTGTGTGTCCGGAGCCTGTGCTCTGCAATGGGAGAGGCCACAACAGTGAGAGGCCCACGTACCACACACACACACAAAAAGGATAAATATAAATTCCTCATAAATCGTTAATAGCCAACCTATTCTCACCTCCATCATGTAACTTTCCTAACATCATCTCCTGCTGATTATCTTGTCCTCAAAATTTCATGAGCAGTTAATGTCTCTCACATTTATCCAACCTTGAGTATATTTTTTACTTATGTATTTACTTGCATGTCTTGAACACAATCTATATGCCAAATCCTGTGTGATTAATAAGTGGAACTTCAGATGAATAAAATGCACCCATCTTCTCAGAAAGTAAGAATCTATGCACATTTACACTAAAATAAAAATAGTAATAATTTAGATACAATGTCTTGTTTTCATAGTAGATGGCATAGAATCCTAGGGAAGCCCTCGAATAGAAACACTTAGCCTACCTGGGGGACTCGGTAGGATTTCTAGACATTAATCCAATATTGCCATAGTACCCCACATATAGGATTTTCAAACACATGTCTATGTGAATGTGGGAGTGTGTGCATGCATGTGTGTGTGTGTGTGCATGCATGTCTTATGTATTGGAATTTGGGGAATAGATTTCTTTAAATTTTCATGTGAACTCAGTAAATTCTGGGAGAGAGAGAGATTATGGAGCTCCAGCTGATTTCTTTGGGTGTCTTGTCTATTTGTAATGTGTTATTAAGCCCATCCAAAGATTGACTCAGAAGGTGGATGATTTTTTCAGTAATTCTGAAAAATTCTTTCAGTAATTTCCAATGGCGGTGATAGCCAAATCCTATAAAAGCTAGGAAACATGTTTGCTATTGATTTAATTAATATAACTGATGATGACAAAGAACATGTCTGCACTACCCCGTGACTATCCTCTGAGAATAATGGTTGTAGTAGTCAACCCTGAGGAGATGTAGACCCCAAATGGGGTTACACAGATGTTATGCCTGGAGCTGACTCTTTTGGTTGTGTTATGGGAATGGATGCAGCTTGACAGACTCACTATTAGATTTAACTGCATCCCCATCATTCATTTCTAGCAACTGCCCATAGTGTAGGCCTAAAATAATTTTTGATTGACTTATATTTGATTTTGAGGTAGAATAGGATATTATGAGCTCTAAGCTCAAGCTCAGGCCAAACTGAACATCATCAGCAGATTTATTAATAAAAAATCAAGGCCCTGCAGTATCTCTATGTGTCAGCCTTACACTCGGCAGCTGTCATTCAACCTTTGAGTCATGGTCCTGCAAGTTGATGTTGGAGTTTCTTGGAATGTAGTCTTCCTCTTTTGGGCAATAGATATATCCCTTTGCTGAGGCCACACATACTGTTTAAGTACATTCAGAGCTTAAATCAGGTCAGATTGAAAGGCATTATAGAAAAATAGTACAATTTTGTACTATTGTAGTGTCAGAGATGATAGACAAGGCCTCTCTGAACCTTGTACACAAAAGATACTCAATAAGTGTGAAACATACTAAATCTCCTGTACATATATTTAGGCAGACATTTTACTTGGCAAAATAAATGTTTCCAAATTCCAAATAATAAGACAATATTCCTGTTTCTTTCCCCAATCCACATGCTTTCTCTAAAACCTACCTGTGATCCTGTGTTTCTTGGGAAGCCGGGGAATGATCTGTCTAACGCTTTTGACATAAAAATGGCATGTGGAAAGTTACAGTAGTCAAATGTATGAAGCACACACATGGAATGAATCTTGGTATCTGTTATTGGCAAGAATTTCGGCAAAATACTGGATAGATTACTGACATATCATGGTCATCCTTGAGCACTGAGCAGAAGGGATTTACATTGTACCATTTATTGAGTTCTTGCTGTGACTGCAGCATCATGTAAGACATGCAACCTTTCTGCATTATACCCCTAAACACTCATACAAGATATACATCACACACCCCTTTTCTGTTATAAAAGATGAAACTCAGAGACTATAAACAGCTTTCTTTCAGTCACAGAGTTGAAACAAGAAAGAAGTGGAATTTGAGTTGAGATCTAAGTGAGTCAAGTTTAACAAAATATCCATTTTAGGTCTTTGAGCAGGAGGTAGATCTATTGACGGGAAGAGCAGTGATGTTAGGGATACTTGTTTTTACTACTCTCTTACTTCTGCCTGTCTTTTGCACTTCCTCTTCTCTCCAAGATAGTCCCTTGCCTTGCCCCACCATGTTGTTCTGCTTCCAAAGGATCTTACCCTTAGCTGGATGTCACTGTTGACAAGCACATATGGCAAAATCTAATAATGTCTTAAAAGGCCTTCCATCCCAAAGAGGCTGGCATTTGAATGGAGTGTGGCAAAAATGCCTCAAAGATGTATCAATATTATAAAATAAAGTCTCAAAAGTGTACTCTCAATCAATATGATAGATGGAGTGAGATAGAGTTTCAGGGGAGGGGGGCAAGACGGACATATTTTTGCCCCAGTGATGTGAACTTAAATCACATTTAGTTGGATACATTTTAGTGACTGGCACCTAACTTAGACTCTGTTAAAAGATATTCCATCCATTCAACAAATGGTAATTGGTACTACTCTATGCCAGGGATGACCATGGCAGAGGGGATACAGAGAAGAAAAGTCTAGTCTGTCTCAAGGAACCCAGCCTCAAGTGGGAAAGACCAAACAAGCAAGGCAATTGGAGAACAGGGCCACTGCATCCAATGATAACCTACCACACTGTGGGTTCTAGAGCAGATGGTGATATCAGGGACTGCTTTCTGCTTTACCCGAAAGAGCAGAATGGGAGCTAAGCAGAAACATTCATGGAAAAGAGCCAGATATAAAAGTAAAGAATTTAAGAAGGAAAAACCTATTGCATCAAGTGTATGTGTTTGGGGGGATCTTAGTCTATGGAGGTGCCCTATGAATGCTTCAAAATTGGGTAAAGTCATTCTTCTGACACTGAAACCAATATTGCCAATTTCTTTATGGTGATGCTGTCATCTTGTTTAAATGATGGCCTTGAAAATGTGAATCTGTCCAGGATTCTCTAAAGCTGTGGTGGCCAATATGGTAGCCTCTGCCTGCATATGGCTATTGCACACTTGAAATGTGGCTGATATGACTGAGAAACTAAATTTTTAATTGAGTTAAAATGTTCTGTAAGTGTAAAATATAGATCGAATTTTGAAAACTTAGTTTGAAAAAGCCAATGTAAAATATCTCATTAGTTTTTTGTCTATTGATTCTATGTTGAAGGTTATATTGGGCTAAATGAAATATGACATTTTAAAAAGGAGAAGGACATCCCATGAAGTGGAAATAGCATATGCAAAGGAAATGAAGCATGAGCAAGCTTGGTACATGCAGCTATTGCCTTAGTCAGGTGGGGCTGCCATCACAAGATACTGTCGACTGGGTGGCTTAGACAACAGAAATGTAGAGTATGGTGGAAGTGAACAAACTATGAGAAAATGGTCAAAGATGAGGATGGAGGCACAAAGAGGAGCTAGGTCAAGTGCAGGGGGTGCTGTTTGTGTCAGTTTAAGGAAATGGAAATATATAGTGCCTGAAGGCTATGGAACTATGGGAGGGTACGCCAGTTTTTGAAAAAAAAAATCAAAAAGAAACATTTTGATATATATATATGTATATATATATATATATATATATATATATATATATACATATATATATATGTGTGTGTATATAAACACTTTTCTTAAACATAAGAAACACAGGTTTCAGTGATAGTGATCCATTGGGTAGTATTTAGGGTCTCTCTTTGAGAACACCTAACTTGTCACTTCCAGGGAACTAATGGCTAAATGAATATATTTGGATTGGCCAAAAAGTTCTTTTGGGATTTTCTGTAACATCTTATGGAAAAACATGAATGAACTTTTTGGCCAACCCAATAGATCATTTTCTTCTTTCAAAGTAAGTATAGTGCTGTACACTTATGTCTGTCCTCCAATCAGTTGATCTCTACTCATTAGCAGAAAACACAACCAAGGAGCTAAGGTTACTGATCAGAGATGCTTCTAAAAACAGGGAATGGAAATTACTTTGCAGTGAGCATAAATGTCCACCAGGTGGCAAACAGCAGTGAATCCTGGTCCAACTGGGCCTGCTCCCTATTCACTGCATTGTCTCTTCAGGGAAAATGGTCTGGAGAAGCACAATTCCATACCTGGGGTGTTATTATGTTGTCATTTGACTTTTGACTCATTTTACTTCAGAAGAAGACACTTGAAGGGGAAGGGAATAGGAGACCTTTGTTTTCACGAGTGTGAAGGAGACAACTTTACTTGGAGCTGATTTTTAATTGAGGTTTGAAAAGAATACTTTGAAAAGAATGTTTTATCCCATGGTAAAGGAGATTGGAAAAGGGAAAGGTGAATTTACAATGAGAACCCAGAGCAATGATTTCTACTAGAAGACATTTAGGATCCATAGCCTTCTAGTCTAAACATCTGCTTACTTCCTCAAAGTTTCCTAAAGGGAAACTAAACTAAAATAGAGATATTCAAAAATTGTCAAGTCCATGAGTAGCTTGAGCTTGTCTTCAAAAGATGTGGGTTCATAACCACTAATATTAATAATTCTCACTAATAACCACTAATTATTAGTCAGATCCTGTGCTAAATTAATTTGTGATAATTCATTACTTTTCACAACAACCCTGTAGGCAGGCAATCTTTAAACAAAGTTAGGTAACATGTCCAAGTCACAGGACTAGTCAATAATGTAGTCAGAATATGAATCCAGATTTGGCAATCTCCAAGTCTGAGTTTCTACCCACCACACAGAATGCATTTATAGATAATCTCGAAATGTATGCTTCCTCTAAGAAAAATGATCAAGAATTTGAAAGAGTACTTGCAAAGTGATAACACTGTGGTTTTATAAATTAAAACTAGAAAGAACTTAGTTACTTTAAATGATTTTATGGGTTTCCTACTGATACTGTAACAAATTACCACAAACAGTGGCTTAAAAAAACACAAATGTAGTGCTACCCTGGTGGCGCAGTGGTTGAGAGTCCGCCTGCCGATGCAGGGGACACAGGTTCGTGTCCCGGTCTGGGAAGATCCCACATGCCGTGGAGCGGCTAGGCCCGTGAGCCATGTCTGCTGAGTCTGCGCATCCGGAGCCTGTGCTCCGCAACGGGAGAGGCCACAACAGTGAGAGGCTCCGTACCACTAAAAAAAAAACGAAAAAAAACCCCCAAAAAACACAAATGTATTATTGTACAACTTTGACATTCAGAGGTCTGAAATGGATCTTACTGCCCTAAAATTGAGGTATCAACAAGGCTGTGCTCCTTCTGGAACCTCCAGGGAAATTCCATTTCCTCACTTTTTTCCGGCTTTTAGAGGCCCCCTGCATTCCTTTCTTCTTGCCCCTTTTTTCATCCTCAAGATCAACACAATAGCATCTTCAAAACTGAATTTCACTTATATGGAAGGACCCTTCCATATGGGCCCATCTGGGTAATTCAGGAAAATCTCAAGATCCTTAATGTAAGCACATCTGCAATATATTTTCTGCCACGTAGTTCGCAGCATATTCACAGGTACTATGGTTAGGATCTGGACCTATTTGACAGGCCATTACTCAGGTACCATAAGAGCTGACATGTATTGAGTTCTTACCCTGTTTCATGCACTGTTCTAAGCCCTTTACATGGATTTAATTTTCTCTTTCTTACAGCACAGTGAAATAGTTACTACTATTAGCCCTGTTTTCAAAATGAAGAAGCTAAGAAGCTCAGGGAGTTTATGTAATTGTTCAGGATCATAAGCTAGTAAGTAGTGTATTCTGTTTTCTGCAGGGCCCTTATTCTTATTTTATACATAAAGAAGTTCTTTGCAGTGAGAATTTCAGGTTCTTTCACAAGTGCATTCAGTGTACCAATATTTTTATGATTAACATTTACCTTAGGCCTTTGGGCTGTCTTACAATCAGCTAAAGCTGCATTATAGCACTGGAGGAACTGCTCCTCTGGCAAATCTCCAGTAGGGTGTTATCTTTATACTGTGCTCTAAAAAGACTCAAAATTTCATACGAGACGATATGTCTAGTAGCTAAAAATAAATTTGTCAATAATATATATTTTTGTCTCTTTGTCTACAGTAACTTACTTTTGTATTTGTTAAACTTTTCATTATACATTTTAAAATTTATATACAACAAAACTGATGATCATTTTGGCTATGTAGTTCCAGTCTCTTCCTTCTCCCAACTCTTCCTCTTTGACTGATTGATGGTTCAAAAATGTGTTGTTTCATTTCCCCAATATTTGGAGATTTTCCATATTTCTTTCTGCTATTAATTTCTAGCTTAATTTTATTATAATCAGGTAATACACTTGAAATATGATAGTAAGGTTTGTTTTATAACCCAGGATACAGTCTCAATTTGTGAAGATTCCATGTACACTTAAAAATAATTTGTGACTTGCTATTGTCATAAGGAGTGTTCTTTGCATGTCATTTAGATTCCATTTGGTTGATAGTGTTTCTTAGTTCTTATATATCCTTTCTAATATTTTATCTATCTATTCTATCTATTGGTGGGAGAAGAATATTGATATCTCCAACTATACTTGTAAATCTGTCCTTTTTCCCTGTTAGTTTTATCAGTTTTTATTCATACATTGTGAGGCTGTGTTATTTGGTGTCTAGCCATTTAAGATTGGTATATCCTCTTGGTGAATTGGCACTTTTGTTATTATATAATATATTGCTTTATCCCTAATTGTCCTTGTTCTGAAGTATACTTTATTTAATACTAATCTGGTCACTCCATTTCAAGATCTGTGAGAATCTGAGACTTTATTCTCCTTGTAAACTAGTAGTTAGTTTACCACAGTTCCATGGAAGACACAAAAATATTGGGTCGGAGACAAAAGACAAATTATGTCTCTCAGATATAGCAGTATCCAGACTGTTAACAGTTTTCCATCAGGTTCCCTAGCCCCCATTTCCACAGGGAAATATGAAGGGGACCATAAGGACTAAGTTGTATGACAGGGAGGAAGTCTTAGTTTAGGGTGCTCACACCTTTTAAAGTGGACTGTAATATGCCTGCATTTTGGTCCAGAATAAGCTACTGTGTCTATCTTCCACAACAATTCACTATAGAAAAATTACTGAAAAGAGAGCTTGGAAGAAATGTCAGTTAGTGCC
>NW_006783631.1:6407448-6421658 GCF_000442215.2 Lipotes vexillifer | reverse complement strand
CAGGAATGCAGGATACCCAGGGAGAATTGTCTCTCATCACTTCAATTTTCCTTCAATTAGTGTTTCCATGGTATATCATTTTCCATCCTTTCACTTTTATTATTATATGTATCTTAGCTTCTTGGAGACATTGTATGGTTTCATCCTTCTTTTTTAATCCATTCTGACATTTTATTTGATGTTTAGACCATTTATATTTAATACAATAGTTGATATATTTAGATTTAAGTTATAATGTCAGTATTTATTTTTTTCTCTGTTTCCTTTGTGCTTTGTTCCTCTCATTTGCATTTATGTCTTATTTTGTAATATTTTAATACTATTTAGTATTCCTTTTTAATCTATTATGTTTTTCCCTTTATCTCTTTGTATAATGTTTTAGTTGTTGTTCTTGAGAGTAAAATATACATACTTAATGTTTCACAATCTACTTAGAATTAATATTTATCACTTCAAGTGAAATGTAGGTGAAAAGTAGAAACTTTACAGCACAGAGGTTTTTGTATTCTCCTCACTTTATGTTGTGGTTGTCATTTGTACTATGTCTACATAGACTAAAAATTTCATCAGTCCATATTATAATTTCTGCTTTCAACTGTCATGCATATTTTAAAGAACTTAAGAGGAGAATCCTAGTCTTTTTGTACTTAACCACTTATTTAACATTTAACCATTATTTAACATTTCTGTTGCTCTGGAGTTTACAAGTTTCCCTCTGGTATAATTTCCCTTTTATGTGAAAGACTTCTCTTAGCATTTGTTTTAGAGAAGGTCTGATGTTGACAAATGTTATGTTTTTCTTTTTCTTTCATCTACAAATTTCTTTATTACACCTTTATTCCTTAAGGATATTTTTTATGGATATAGTTTCTGAGTTCACAGCTTTTTACTTTCACTACTTTAAAATATTGTTTTACTGTTTTCTGCCATCCCTGGCTTTTTAAAAAAAGACATTGACAGTCATTTGATTTATTGTTCCTCTGTAATTTATGCTTTGATTTTTCTCTAGCTGCTTTCAATATGTTATTTATCTTTTAAAAATTTTTCAGCCATTTTATTACAATATATCAGAGCACAGAAAAATTTGAATTATCCTGTTTGGGGTTCACTGCTATTGTTGCATCTTTTAATATAAATAGTTTGCCAGTTTTTCCAACCATTATTCTTTTTTAAAATTTATTTTTTCCTGTATCATGCTTTCTGATGACATGAAATTTTGGTTTTATCTCAGAAGTCCCTGAGTCTCTGTTAATTTTTTTCATTTTTTCACCTTTGTTTTTCATATTAGATAATTTTTATTGATGTATTTTTCAAATTTATAAATTATTTACTCTGTTATCTCTACCTGCTATTGAACCCATCCAGTGATTTTTTAAAGTTTTACTATGTTTTATTATGCTTTTTATCAGTAAATTTTCCATTTTGTCTCTTTTTGTATTTTTCTGTCTTTTCTTCTGAGACTTTCTATCTTTTCAGTTGTTTCAAGAGTATTCAGTCTTACCTTGAATCATGTTAAAAATACCTACTTCAAAATCTTTATCTGATAATTCCAACATCTGTGTCATCTCAGAGTTGACATCAATTGATTTCTTTCCCCGAGCAAGATGTCAAGATTTCCTGATCCATCATATGCTGAGATGTTATGGACACTATATCTGTGCATTTTGGATACTATGTAATGAGTCTCAGAGATCTATTTACAATGTTGATATTTATGTTTTATCAGGCAATTTCCTATGCTATGTTCACCATCCAAGTTCCTATACACCGAGGGCTGATTCCAATGCCAAATCAGTTTTCAGAGCCTTTGCAATTCTCTTCATTTCTTCTCCTGTGCACCACTCAGTGGCCTGTCTGAGACCTCAGTGGTGCTTTAGTTCACTTCTCAAGGTATTTGTATGCTCTAGAGAAAGATGTATGCACAGATTTGTGATGGTCTCAAAAGCTCATACACAATTATATGGGATCATTTTCTTAAGATTTCACCCCGTTATCTCCCTCAAATGTTCTTGCACCAGGGCACCCTCCATCTGATTTTCTGACAACACAACAAGGATTTAATATCCCTGTTTGGTCACAAACTTTCTCAGACTATGTCCTTCTCTAGGGCCAAGAGAGAAGTTAGGAGAAAAAGAAAAAAAATGGTATTCCCCCAAACTTTTGAGAAGACAGATGCTCTTGGAATTTTAGATACCTTTCCATTTGCTGCTGCTCTGTGCTACTGTGTGATTGCCTGGGAGCAAGGTTAAGAAAGAATAACAACCCCCAAAATAGTGGGCTTTCTCTTATTATACCTACCCCTGTCTCCTATTATAAATGCTCCCTGTCCTATTACTTGTACCAGAAACACAGATTTTTTTTTGATGTTCTTTCTGTCCACCTTTGGTGCACACTCTAAGTACCATGCTGTCTTTGAATCTGGGCTAGAAAAAGCCAAAGAAAAGTAAGGAAACTTACTGCTAGTTCAACAGTAGTTCAAATATCTCATTTTCTACCCCAATCTTTCTGCTTTTATTGGCTTTTCAGAATCCTCAGATAATTTCTTGAATCATTCTGTCCAGGTTTTTACTTGTGTCTAGTCAGAGACACACTGGCATCTCACTTTGTACAAGAACTAAACCTTGTTAATTTACTATTAACGATTTTAAAATTATAACTAAAATAAGCTTAAAATTCCTGCACAGAAAAGATAGAAATATTCATGCCATTATATGAATCCCTTTGTTTTTGTTTTTGTCCTTTTTTTTTTTTTTTACCAGTTATGACTTTTCAAGATAACAAAAATGAGAGATCAAAATTTGGTCTGACAATTTTGGCAAGCCTTGTCATTGTCGTGGTCCAGGAATGAGGATCCAGAACATCAGTACCCAACTAACTCAGAGTATTAAAACTAGCTCATCATAGTCAAACCCTCTAAAGACTTAATTTTTCCATTAAGCCACATGGGGCAGCAAGAAATAGCAAAACACCACTGGGCTTGCAGAAAAGAAGATATAAGTTTGGTTACTCACTAGACTATAAAGATACAGGTAAGTAATTTCACTTATGTGGGCCTTCATAATGGAATCTGTAAAATGGTCTATAATAAAATTTTGCCTACCTTTGCCTGTGATGCACTGAGAGAAGACAAATGGAAATGTCCAGAAAGAGAGGCAAAAGGCAAGTTAATGACATATGGTACAAAAAAGAAACCACATTAAGCACAAAAGACTAGAAAATTATGAGATCAGAAAAAAAGATACTTTATATAGGTTCAGGGATAATTGTACCTATCTTGAGAGGTTGTAAAAATTAGAAATAATGTATATACATGTTCAAAATAATATTAATATTAACTCCAAGTGTGTATAAATCTTACTGTATTTCATAGTTCTCAGTCCTTTACACATTACCTCATTCAATCAACACCTTCTGAAATAGGTACAGTTATTCTTCATATCTGACAGATGATAAAACTGATGATAGAACAAGATCATATAGTTAGAAAGTGGCAGAGTTAAGATTCTAACCAAGAAGTTTGGGTCCAGATCCCATTCTATTAATCATTATGCTGCACTACCTACCTCAATAAATTATAGCTTGCATTATTATTATTATTATCATGTGATTTTTATTATCATATTATTCCTGTTCTTTCTAACCAACTTCCCCCTTTGGAATAATAATATTCACTCTTCCATGTTCTTTAAATTATAGCCAAGCCTGCGTAGCTGAACCACTCATTATAGGACTTATATCTTTCTTAGTGCTCTTCAGTTGCCAATTATCTTTATGTAAGAATATTACTTAGCCATAAAAAGAACAAAATAATGCCATTTACAGCAACATGTATGGATCTAGAGATTGTCATTCTGAGTGAAGTTAAGTCAGACAGAGAAAGTGAAATATCATAGGTTATCACTTATATGTGGAATCTGAAAAAAATCATAAAAATGAACTTATTTACAAAACAGAAACAAACCTCACAGACTTAGACAATGAACTTATGGTTATCAGGGAAACCATAAATTGGGAGATTGGGATTGACATATACACTCTACTATATATAAAAGAGATAACTAATAAGGACCTACTATATAGCACAGGGAACTCTACTCAGTACTCTGTAATAACCTATATGGGAAAAGAATCTAAAAAAGAGTGGATATAGATGTATGTATAACTGATTCACTTTGCTGTTCAGCAGAAACTAACACAACACTGTAAATCAATTATACTCAAATAATTTTTTTTTAAAAAATGAATAGCATTCTGCTTCCTTTTAGAGAATCTGTAAGAATAAGAGAGTTGGCAGAAATCACATCTTTGAGAGGGAAACAAAGTTTAGTTTCCATAAAATGTAGCTGATGAGGGCTTCCCTGGTGGCTCAGTGGTTGGGAGTCCGCCTGCCGATGCAGGGGACACGGGTTCGTGACCCGGTTCAGGAGGATCCCACATGCCACGGAGCGGCTGGGCCCATGAGCCATGGCTGCTGCCTGCATGTACGGAGCCTGTGTTCCACAACGGGAGAGGCCACAGCAGTGAGAGGCCCACATATTGCAAAAAAAAAGAAAAGAAATGTAGCTGATGACACATTTTCTGGGGGACCACATGCTAAAGCCAATCATCAAATGATAATATATTTGCAAAGCCATTGTGCTATTGCAAGAGAGATGAAGCTATAATTGATAATGCCATATAACTCCAGGTAAGGAACAAAGTAGTTCACCAAACATGTGCAAAAAATTTATAGTAGCACTAATCATAGTAGCCAAGAAAATAAAAGAGGGAGGACAGCTCAAAAGTCTGTTAACAGTAAACTGAATTAATACATTTTATATTTATGGAGTAGTCTATTACAATGAAAATAAGTGGACTACAGTCACACTTTACAACACACATTAATCTCATGAAAATAATGCTGAATGAAAAGATATACCAAGTGTTTTCTTTTGTTTGTTTGTTTTTTGGTTTTTTTTAAGTTTAAAAAGAGGCAAAATCAATGGTTTTAGAGGACTTGAAAGAGTGGCTATTATTTCAGGGGGCATATAGTCCCTAGGACGCAGGATGGGGGTACTTCTGAGATGTTGTTCAAATTCTTGATCTGGGTGTGGATTACGTGAGTGTGCACATGTGGACCTCACCTAGCTGGACACTTAGGAGTTGTGTATGTCACTGTGTATGCCCTACTTGGTACTAGTTGACATTTATAAAAGTGGAATGAAAGGAGCATAAAGGACTCAAGGGAATGACGTTTGCCTCTCTGAGCTTTAGTTCCAATATCTGTAAAATAAAGGGGCACAATAGTCTCTATGTCCCACTCTATTTTTGATATTCTGTGATTGTTGTGTTTTGTGTTAGGTTTTAAACCGTGATCCTTCAGTTAACAAAGGATCAAGGTTTACACATGCATCAGAAGAAAATAGCTGAGCTCAAAGAGGCTCCGTCCTTGCTTCTCTTCTCGTCTCAGCCCACACACCTCCTTTTCCTTCAACTCCACAACCAATCCATCAGATATCCTGGTGATTCTATCTTTAAAATATACTCAGATTCCCACCACTTTGTGCAATATCCGTTGCTACCTACTTGCTCTAAGCCACTATCAGCTCTCATCTGAAATGCTACAAAATCTTAATTGGAGTCAGTTTTCCTATCCTTGTTTTGCTTTAACACAGCAGTCAGGCTTTTAAAACAGAAGTTGCATAGTGTCACTCTTCTGTTCAAAATGCGGAAATGGGTTCCCATGTCACTCAGAGTAAAACCAAATTCCTTAATAATGGCCTCCCAGGTCTTGCAGTATCTGGTGTCCTGGAATATCTCTGAACACCTCTCCTGCTACTCTGCCTCTGGCTTATTCCACTTCAGCTGTACTTACCTCTCTGCTGGTTCTAGGGTGGGTAGGCCAAGCTTGCTAATGCAACAGGGCTTTTGTAATTATTCTTTCCTCTGTCTAGAATGTTCTTCCCCTGGTGTCCACAAAACTAGCTCCTCAATTTCCAAGGCTTTGATGAAACATCACCTTCTTAAAGATACTTTTCCCAACCAACCTTTATAAAAGTGCAAACGACCTCACCTCCAGCAGTCCTTATCTTCTGATAGTTGTGTCATTTCTCTCTTTAGCTCTTATGTCTTCTGCTATGTTGTATAATATACTCATTTATTTTGTTTATTCTTTCTCTCCTCAGTCAGCCACTGTTCCTTTCACCTCAGAATGATTGATCCTTGGGGAAAAGCCTACTAAAGTAAAAATAAGCCATCATCAAAATTATGAGAATTTTACTGTATCATTGATTTTTCTACATCTAGAAAACAGTCAGAATCTCAACCTATTTTGAAAAGAATGGATTTGAGCCAGATTTAACACAACAAAAACAGCCTAGAGTCCTAAAAAACTTTTCACTTGAACTTCTATTAAAATTTTAAAAGCTTTTAAAGTTCCCTTAAAAGAAAAAAACTTTTTAAACAAATGACTATACAATCCATGAAAGATGAATTCAATGATTGAACCATTTAATATATAAATGAGAAAGAAAGAGACAGAGAGTAGAGAGAAAAAAGGAATATGTTGAAAGATTATAAAACTCTATTGTGAGTCAGGAGGATAAAGGTCATCCACATTTATTTACCAAACTCTTCAATATTGTCTTTCCCCACCCCAACCTACAAAGTATCCCACCTGAATCTTGAAAGTCGAGTAAGTAATCCCAATAAAGGGAAGCTGCATGACAGTCCTGAAAATGTGTCACAGGTCAAAACCATGCATCCTTTCAAAAGGGGTTTGGAAACATGTTTCCTGTGACCTAGTTTTGTAAAAAAAAAACAGGAAATAGAGATAGAACTCAAAAGCTATACTCTGAAATATTTATGTGTTCTTTATTAATGCAGTACATTTTTTTACATTTCAACATTCTCAAATTCTAATAAAAGAAATATATCTTACTCATAGATTAAAAGAACAGGGTGCTTAAAAATAAGACAGAGTGAGTTAAATTAAAGTGAGTGAGTTAAATAAAATAGTGAGTTAAATTAAAGGTCAACACTTTATTATCAACTGGCTGCAAAGGAAATCTGGAGATGTGTATGGAGCTCATATTCCCTCAGTCCTGACTCTTTGTTTCAGATACAAGCTTTTGCTTAGATGCCTCTCATTTTAGTGACCTTAAAAGAATCTAATTAGAACCATAATTCTTATTTATTTAGAAGACTAAACATATTTAAGGTACCCAGAAGTTAGGACATAGAGAAGTAACAGAGCTAAAATAATTTTAATCAAAAAAGAAAAAGCTTAAGGAGGACAGACCTCTCTTGCTTCTCCAGGGCCAAAATCCATGAGTGGAATTTTTAAGGAGACATACAGTGTGGAACAACTATATTCTTTCTAATAATCAGAGCTCTCTAAAGTTTTGGTCTGCTTCAAAACATACAGCACTTCTTGCCCCTGGATTCTTCAGTCTGAGAGAAGATGGCCACTGTCCAGATGCCTAGGAACAATCAGTGCTGCATCCAGAGGGAGGTTATCCAAGCCTGCCTAACATCTTTGCCAGTCCTAAAAAGGAAGGCTTTGGGACTGTAGGTTAAATGGCGCTGATCTAAGAAATCTGTTTCAGTTCTTTGAATGATCTTATTAAAAGGTACATCAACTATATATGGTTGATACTTGAACAAAAAAGTTTTAACTCTGTTGGTCCACTTATAAGAGGATTTAAAAAAAGTAAGTGTGCGTTACAGACTACAGGATCCATGGCTGGTTGAATTTGAGGATGCAGAGCCACAGATACAGAGGTCCAACTTACTATATGTGGATTTTCCACTCTGCAGAGCATCAGCAAACCTAACCCCATGTTGTCCAAGGATCAATTGTAATTCTAAACAAGTATTTTGCTAGATCATGATGATGTTATATATTGTTAAATATTGTTTACTTTATATGTATATATTATGTATGTATGAACACACACACACACGTATAAACAAATGTACACAGCATTTACACTGACAAAATGGATGAAATCCTTCAACCTTTGACCTTCAGATAAAAATAATTCCCAATAATATGAATACTTTCAGAAATCTGTATATATTACGATGAGTGGAAGGTGGTAGCATAACACATTCTTTGCTAATTCCACTGTCTAATGTTGAAAAGCCTTTTTGTCTGTGGTATTATCTTTCTCTTTCCTTCCATCTATCCTTTCCTTCCTCCCTTCCTCCCTCCCTTCCTTCCTTCCTTCCTTCTTTCCTTCCTTCCTTCCTTCCTCCCTTCTTTCTTTCTTGTGCTACTAAAATATGGTCCTTGAAGCCCCATGCTACTAGAATATAACATATTATTTTCAGGAGTGCAAACAGCCAATGATAAACTTTTGTCAAGTTGGCCACAAGGCTGAAAGATAGAGGTGAGTAAAAAGTAGTTAAAGTGGACATATTCCCCTTGTTCCTAAAAAGAAGAAAGTAATAAATTTCTGAGTTGCTTTTCTTTCTCCTTACTTTTAGCTTTATGTTGGTGAGGAAAACACAGCCATCTTGGATACCTGGAGAACCTTCTGGAGACCCATCCTCTTAGACTGGAGAAAGTGGCTAAACCTCATGTCTCTTTTTGAGGCAGGTAATTGATTCAAGTTGTCCTTTTAAGGTTTATATTCATATAAATGTATTTTTAGGCATCGTTAGCAAACTACACCTTAAGATATAGTTAGTAAATAGTGAATGGAGTTTGGGACAAACGCACTTAGGTTCAAAATGTACGTGCATCCCCTAAGATCCATGTCGCCCTTCCAATTGTTTTACTGTTCTGAGCCCCAGAATCCTCAGCTATATGTGGACACAGGTGTCCACTAGCTGAGATTTCAATCAGGTAGGGTGTAAGGGACTAGCTTAGTTCCAGGAAAGTAGCAGTGCACTATAAATACTAGCTGCTTATTATTAAGAAGCAGCATAATTTGAATCTCATTTATACAAAAACGTTCTATTTTCAGGCTTATTTGAACTGATAAACTATGAGCAGAGCAAACACATAAATATTCCGTGTGTATGACTAAAAGCATTCACCAATAATCAGCATATTTATGGAGATGCTTAAGTTGGCACTTTTATCGTCAACAGACTTTCCCTGCCATCAGGGTTACACACATGAACACCAAAATACATAAATGCTGTGTATCTCTCCCAAGCCCTGAAAACCTTATTTTGGTGTGTAACCAATCTCTCATATGATCAGGCAAATAGGAACAAATAAATGTAACATTCAGAAAACCATCATTAATTTTAATTCTCCGACAGGGCAGAAATCATTCTGGGTGTCCTAGTGCTTTGAGACCTAAATAAAATCAGGTGATCCGATTCCAAGTCTGAAGCAGTTTAAATTCTTCTCCAGAATTTCTTAGAATTCCAGCTGGCATCATCTCATGGTCTCCTGAGCTGCACGTTCCCTACTTCCTCCTAATTAAATCTCATCATGTCTTGTTCCCTTGTATGTGCTGTCTCTTCCTGCACAACCTCACACCAGACAGAGAACTGCCCCTTTCTATAGTTCATAAAAGATTTTTAAAAAGCAAACATGAATTCTCAATATGACATATGTGTTTTAGATTTTGTTTGAGGTAGGGTGGAGGGGTTAGAGGGCAGAGGTCACATCACAGCTGAGTAGAAGCTTCCAAATTAAATGTTAAACATTTTCTGGTTTAAAATGTCCTTTGGCCTGCCTTCCCTTTGGCCTTTTCCTGGGTACTTCTCACGTTTGAGAACCCCGGATTCAAGTTTCCACCCTTCTCCCCACCCCACACCTGCTTTTTTCTCAGCCTTCCCCACTCTGGCCTTTCTCCCTCCCTCACTGAGCACAGACCAAGTCTGCCAATGTTGTGGAACAGAGCCCTTGAGCATTTTCTACTCTTTATTTCTTCTTGCCAACACTCACACATTCACTCTCTTCCTCCCCAGCTTATCAAGGTATTTTCCCAAACAAAACTGTTTCCTTTACAAGATAAATTCTATTTCCTGCAGGTAAGAGAACTTTGCAAAATTTCCTCCCCACGTATTCATACTCTCCTGTCTCTGGCAGGACCAGGATCACTGACTTCCATGATAAGCTCTTGATTTAAAATATCAAACATAAAAAGGAAGCAGCAGCAAGTGGGGCTTTGGTGTCTGATCTGTGGCATTATGGGGCTAACAGAGCTGCAGGAGGGGTATTTTTCCCAATGGAATCAAGTGGACATCTCATAGAATCTCCCTTCCCCTGTAACTTAAGAGGTGATATAAGACCCTCATTGTAGAAGCTTACGATGATGGTGGTGGCTATGTTGAGGGACTTAAGTCTCATAATACCTTTAGTGTTCTCTACCAACAAAACCAGAGCTTGAGGCTTCCATGGTGGTGCAGTGGTTGAGAGTCTGCCTGTCGATGCAGGTGATGCAGGATCACGTGCCAGTCCGGGAAGATCCCACATGCCACGGAGCGGCTGGGCCTGTGAGCCATGGCCACTGAGCCTGCGCGTCTGGAGCCTGTGCTCCGCAACGGGAGAGGCCACAACGGGAGAGGGCCCTCATACTGCAAAAAACAACAACAACAAAAAAAATAAAAAACAGAGCTTGTAGAACCTTGCCTCCCATGCTCTCCCCTTCCCTAAGTGACAGGTTACAGAGCTGGCTTTCTCATAGACTCTGTCCCAAGATTCAAGGCTCTGGGCTCCCAGTTAGCTATACACTACTGCTTCCATAGGCAAATTCATAGTCAAGACTTCCAAGACATGGGCTTCCAATTTATTTTTATCCAAACCCCCTCTTTTCCCTCTCAGTAAAGACTCTGGAAGAGTTAAGTAAATTGGAGAAGTGCAGGAATCAGAGACATGAGTCCAGACTGCAAAGAAGAGAGCCAGAACTCTACTTTGCTCGTGGCATTGGGTTTTTATTACAGTTAATTACTGAGAGAAGCTCATGGTAGGTACTTTTTACTCTGTGGTCAAGCTTTCAATATTCAAATCCCAGCTCTGCTGCTTGTTTAGCTGTGTCACCTTGCACAAGTCACTTAAACTCTTCTTGCCTTCCTTTTTCATTATAGTTGTCTCTAAACTATCACATAGTAAGTACTCAGGAAGTTTTACTTATTATTATTATTAGTTGAATAATTTACATACCCATCTGCAAATGTTTATTACATGTCTAATAAACAGCAGAAGCACTATACTAAGTCTAGAAAGACAAAACATAATTTCTTTATTTTCATAGAGCTTTCATACTAGTGGGGAAGTGAGACTTCACAATTATGGCACAATTACAATTCTCATCAACTTATTTATGAAAGAGGGAAGCAAAAAAGAAAAAACAAAGAGTGTAGTGTGACTAGTAGGACTTAATGTAGACCAAAGAGAAAGAGGCACTGTCTCCAAAGACAGGAATGTGAGACCTCAAAGATGAGCCATGTGGCGGCCAAGGGAGGATTAGGCAAAGGGTGGAGTGAAGAGTGCCTTAAACAGAGGATTCACCCTTTCCTAATTAGCAACCATGTGACTGAGGTGGAATTCACCAGAGACACAGCCCTTGGAGTAAAATGGGAGAAGGTCTGCAGTGTGCATGTGCCTCAATGCCCTGTCATAGTGTTTAGATTATAAGAATGTGGCAAATTAAAGGAAAAATTTGCAGGAGATTCTAAGAATGGAAAATATTGCCTTTTCTGTGAGATTTGAAACCCTTATCTTTATTTTTATAGAGCTAATTTGATTTGAGATTCTTTTGTTCTTTCTGTCCTTTCTTACTTTCTCCATTTTCCCTTCCTCCTCCTCTTCTCCTTCTCCTTTCCCTTCCTCTTCCCCTTCTCCTTCTCTCTCTCTCCAGCTTTCTTTGCTGTTAGTGATGGTAAAGTCCCTAACTGATATTGGTCCCCACAAGTACAACTAAAACCAATGACTAGAAGCTACAGTGAGACCAATATGGCTCTATATCAGATAGAAGGAAAAAAGAGAGAGAGAGCTCTTTAATCTCCTGTACACCAAACTGCTTTTTCTAAACTCTCTTTCATGTTTTCATATGTTTAATCATGCTGTTTGAGCTGCTCAAAACAGTCTTTCTTTTCCTATCACATCTGAAGAATTCCTATGCTTCCCTCAAGACTCTGCTCTGGACCCTCTCTTCTGGAAGACTTCACTGAAACCCCAGCTTTCTGGGATGAGCTGAGAGCCCCTCCACACACAGATCCTGGCTTAATCATCTATATATTTCCATCACTCAGCTGAATGCCCGACTCACTGTTTCCCCTCCTCTCTGAGTGCAGAAGATGCAATCAAATTGTCTCAAGGTAGAACAAACATTGTAGTAACACTGGAGATATTCAAACATAGGTTAGACCAGTACTATATTTTTTTATTGCCAGTCTTACATGAGCTAGGATGAGAAAGTAAGAGAAGTGTTTAGAAATTTTTATACAAGTTGAAATTAACACATTATCCAGATTGTTTTATATTTTACAAAAATATCAACCCACAAAAATTGAAAATGTTGTTTTTAAAACACATATCATTCGATCATTAGTTTGGGATAATGTGGTAGAATAAATTAAAACATTATTTGAGGAATTGTGTGAGATGACCTGGAGAGTCTCTGTTGTTTCCCTGTAAAGAGAGAAAAAAAAAGGGAATAGAAAAATCTATGCTTAATGTTGGAGATATAATGCAATATGTATGGTTTGCTTCATGTCCTCTTACCTATACCATCTGTCACCCCATTCTTGCCAAGTGTTGCTCATGCTGCCTTGTTCAGGGGAGGCCACACATTGTGACTTAAGCACCATCGTATAATCATGGTCAATGTCTAACCCAGGAGAGGAAGCCACTGTGGGTGGCCCTTATACTTGAGTGATGGGGCAGTGGGGGACATATGGGTGGAGCCTGAGTCTTTGTCTTTTCTGTCTCCACAAGTGAGTGCCTCCTCTGTCAGTGTGGGGTCCAGGTCCTAGAAGCAGCTCTTCCTCAGATGTACGGACAAAGCACAGGAGCTATTTCTATTTGCTATTTTCCACCTGATGGCATTGCCCCCATTCAGCTTGGCCCCACTCCTTAATAAAATGGAATTTTTGTTAAATCTTTCCCACTTGGCTTTTGGAGATTTGAGGTAAAATATCTTTATATTTCAGTGGTTGTAATTGTGAATGTGTGTGTGTGCTGTGTATGTGTGTATTTAATCCAAGATTGGTGCGTTTCTAACAGAGGGGAAAAAATCTGCTCTGTGGACTTATCCTGGCTTTAAACTTACTGCATAAACACAGTATGCAGTTCTCCATTTATTACAACTCACACAGGCCTAATGAGCTATGGCATCACCACTGCGTGAGGATCACAGTTCTAATGACAGTGTTGAGTTTTATAAAAATGCTTTAAAACGGAAGTTGTGCAAAGCATCTTCAAAGTTAACTGCCTAACTGAGCCTGCTTTCCCATTTCAAGGAGAATTCAGTCACCCTCACAGGCAGGCATCAGCAGTTCTAGGTAAAAGGCGAAACCTCTTTTTTAATTTCTCTGTGAACTGTTTCCACTGAGAACTCCTGCAGGATGAATACCTTGTTCATCCCCTGAAGAAGACACAGAATTTTCATGCTTTTAGTAGAGACTGTGTAGGCTCTCAATTTGAGCAAGCTAGGGTTGGAATCCTGTCTCCAACACTGAGTAGCTCTTAAGTTTTGCTTAATTAATTTTCTTAAGCCAGCATTTCCTAAACTTCAGATCAACAACCTGCTAGTTGTTGTTGTAAACTCAACTTAATGTTCACAACACATATGAAATAGAATAGACAATGTCAAAGTTTGCCATGTTTTAAGAATTAAACTTTTGTTATTTCTCCAAAATATGATATATTCTTGTGCGTTTCTTCTGACTTTCTCATTTTTTGCAAACAGTGCCCCAAGCCTCAGTTGCACTTCTCCAATTACAATTCCACTATTTGAAGTCTATATAAAATCATGCAACTAGAGATTATCACAAATACCATATGATATCGCTTATACGTGGAATCTAAAATACGACACACATGAACCTATCTGTGAAACAAAAACAGAATCGTGGACATAGAGAACAGACTTGTGGTTGCCAAGGGGGAGGGCGTTGGGGGAAGGATGCAGCTGGAGGTAGGGGTTAGCAGATGTAAGCTTTTATATATAGAATGGATGAACAACAAGGTCGTACTGTATAGCACAGAGAACTATATTCAATATCCTATGATAAACCATAATGGGAAAGAATATTTAAAAAGA
>NW_006783631.1:6398549-6407438 GCF_000442215.2 Lipotes vexillifer | reverse complement strand
GATATATATATATATATATGTATAACTGAACACTTTGCTGTACAGCACTAATTAATGCAACATTGTAAATCAACTATACTTCAATAAAAATAAAATAAAATCTATATAAAATCAAATTTGACTGTATCTTCTTCTCTCTGCTAGGACAAAGCTAATAGCTTTTCTAGTATTTGGCTCTTTCTTTAGGAAAATGCTCTAAAAGCCTGTGTATTGAACAGAAGGTGGAGATTCATTAGCATATGGTCTTGGGAGAGACACAGAAACCAAGATGAGACTCAATTTTTCCACTTCAAAAACAGAGTTTGAGAAGGGACAGAGGTAGGTTGGAGACAGAAAGCAAGACAGGGAGGATGGAAAGGGAGAAGGAGTCCAGTGGCATGGTGACAATCAGCTCCACATGCACAGCTGAACAGTAAGGAATTCCCAGGAGTAAGAACAGACAAAAGATTTACAAGCACTGAGGTTTAAATTTTAGTTTTAAGTATTGCTTGTTTGCTTATAAGTTCACAGTGTTAGAAGACACCCCCCCCCAAAAAAAAAAATCCAAAGCAAATAAGACAATATACCTTTCTGATTTGCCATAGTGTGCTGATGCTTTATTTTTACCATATGTTTTCCACAGAAGTATAGAATACTCCTGAGTCTTATGGAGTGACATGTTATGAACTGAATTGTGTGTGCTCTAAAATTCATATGTTTAAGCCCTAATCCCCAGTGTGACTCCATTTGGAGATGGAGCTAAGGGATTGTGCTAAATGCTTTACATTTATTCTCTCTTTTATTTATAAAACCTCTTTATACAGAAGGCTCTATTCACACCTCTGTATTACAGATTAAGTAACTGTGATCCAGAAAAGTTAGGTAACTTATAAAGTGCACTCAAAAGTAAATAGTGGAACCAGGGCCCCATTCAAAGTGTATCTAACTCCAAGGAGGGCACTCTTTACCTTTAAAGAGCATTGCCTGCCCAGCCACAGAGGCATAGAGATCTGGAAGGCCAGAGCTGAGAGGTGATTTTAATCACCCTTAGCATATTAGAACTCAGAAAGCAAACTATGAGTATTTGGATTCATAGTCAGAAGAAACATTTGGAATTTGAGAGTTGACTCAATGAATTACTATATCAATTTCTCATTTATGCTAATTTATTTAGAGGAATAAAAACAACACATGTCCCAGAGACAGAGTCAAGATGGCAGTGTGGGAAGACATGGAGTTAGCATCTCCTCAAAACTAGGGTGTCTGCCAGCAGCTGGTGGAGACTCTGATACCCAAGGAGATGGGGCAACCCCAAAGTGAAACACCCCAGGTGGTTTGCAGTATCTTTGCTAACAAGCCTGGGGTCAGGCTGAAACGCCTGCAGTGAGAATGCTGAGTCCAAACCATTGAACTAACAGAGAAACTCAGACCCCAAGGAATATCCATTGGAGTGAGGTCTCATGGAGTTTCTCATATCAGCACCAAGACCCACTTCTACCCAATGCCCTACAAACTCCAGTGTTGGAAGCCTCAGGCCAAAAAATCAGTAAGACAGAAAAACAATCCCATTCATTAAAAAAAAAAAAAAAAAGGAGAAAGCAAAATATATGTCACAAACAAAGGAGCAAGGTAAAAGCCTATAGGACCAAATAAATGAAGAGGAAATAAACAATCTACCTGAAAAAGAATTCAGAGTAATGATAGTAAAGATGATCCAGAATCTTGGAAATAGAATGAAGGCATGGTTTGATAAAATACAAGAAATGTTTAACAAAGATGAAGAAGAATTAAAGAACAAACAAACAGAGATAAACAACACAATAACTGGAATGAAAAATACACTAGAAGGAATTAATAACAGAATAACTGAGGCAGAAGAACAAATAAATGAGCTGGAAGGTGAAAGGGTGGAAATAACTGCCAAAGAGCAGAATAAAGAAAAAAGAATGAAAAGAATTGAAGACAATCTCAGAGACCTCTGGGACAACACTAAATGCACCAACATTTGAATTATAGGGGTCCAAGAAGAAGAAGAGAAAAAGAAAGGGACTGAGAAAATATTTGAAGAGATTATAGTTGAAAACTTCCCTAACATGAGAAAGGAAATAGTCACCCAAGTCCAGGAAACAGAGAGTCCCATACAGGATAAACGCAAGGAGAAAACATGCTAATACACATAGTAATCACAATGACAAAAATTAAATTCAAAGAAAAAATATTAAAATCAGCAAGGGAAAAACAAAAAAATAACAAAGGAATCCCCATAAGGTTATCATCTGATTTTTCAGTGGAAACTCTGCAGGCCAAAAGGGAGTGGCAGGATATACTTACAGTGATGAAAGAGAAAATCCTACAACCAAGATTACTCTACCCAGCAAAGATCTCATTCAGATTCGATGGAGAAGTCAAAAGCTTTTCAGACAAGGAAAAGCTAAGAGAATTCAGCATCACCAAACCAACTTTACCACATATGCTAAAGAAAGTTCTCTAAGCAGGAAACACAAGAGAAGAAAAAGACCCACAAAAACAAACCCAAAACAGTTAAGGAACATACATATCGATAATAACCTTGAATGTAAATGGATTAAATGACCCAAACAAAATATAAAGACTGGCTGAATGGATACAAAAACAAGACCCATATATATGCTGTCTACAAGAGACTCACTTCAGACCTAGGGACACATACAGACTGAAAGTGAAGGGATGGAAAAAGGTATTCCAGGCAAATGGAAATCAAAAGAAAGCTAGAGTAGTAATACTAGTATCAGATAAAATATACTTTAAAATAAAGACTGTTAAAAGAGACAAGGAGGGACAATACATAATGATCAAAGGATCAATCCAAGATGAAGATATAGCAATTTTAAATGTTTATGCACCCAACAGAGGAGCACCTCAATACATAGGCATATGCTAACAACCATGAAAGGAGAAATCAACAGTAACACAATAATAGTAGGGGACTTTAACACCCCACTTACACCAATGGACAGATCATCCAAACAGAAAACAACTAAGGAAATACAAGCTTTAAATAACACAATAGACCAGATACATCTAATTGATATTTATAGAACATTCCACCAAAAAGTGGCAGAATACACTTTCTTCTCAAGTGCACATGGAACATTCTCCAGGATAGATCACAAATTGGGTCACAAATCAAGCCTTGGAAAATTTAAGCAAACTGAAATCATATCAAGCATCTTTTCTGACCACAATGCTATGAGATTGGAAATCAATTACAGGAAAAAAAAAAAACTGTAAAAAATACAAATACATGGAAACTAAACAGTGCACTATTAAATAACCAAGAGATCACTGAAGAAATCAAAGAAAAAAATTAAAAATACCTAGAAACAAATGACAATGAAAACACGATGACCCAAAACCTATGGGGTGCAGCAAAAGCAGTTCTAAGAGGGAAGTTTATAGTAATACAATCACACCTCAAGGAGCAAGAAAAATCTGAAATAAAGAATCTAACCCTGCACTTAAAACAACTAGAGAAAGAAGAACAAAGAAAACCTGAAGTCAGTAGAGGGAAAGAAATCATAAAGATCACAGCAGAAGTAAATGAAAAAGAAACAAAGAAAACAATAGCAAAGATCAATAAAACTAAAAGCGGGTTCTTTGAGAAGATAAACAAAATTGATAAAGCCTTAGCCAGACTCATCAAGAAAATAAGGGAGACAACACAAATCAATAGAATTAGAAATGAAAAAGGAGAAGTAACAACTGACACTGAAGAAATACAAAGGATCATGAGAGATTACTACAAGGAACTATATGTCAATAAAATGGACAACCTGGAAGAAATGGACAAATTCTTGGAAAGGTACAATTCTCCAAGACTGAACCAGGAAGAATTCGAAAATATAAACAGACCTATCACAAGTACTGAAATTGAAACTGTAATTAAAAATCTTCCAACAAGCAGAAGTCCAGGATCAGATGGCTTCACAGGCAAATTCTATCAAACATTTAGAGAAGATCTAACACCAATCCTTCTCAAACTCTTCCAAAATATAGCAGAGGGAGGACACTCCCTAATTCATTCTACAAATCCACAATCACCTTGATACCAAAACCAGAAAAAGATACCATGAAAAGAAATTATAGACCAATATCACTGAATAACATAGTTGCAAAAGTCCTGAACAAAATACTAGCAAACAGAACCCAACAGCACATTAAAAGGATCATACACCATGATCAAGTGGGGTTTCCAGGAATGCCAGGATTCTTCAATATATGCAAATTAATCAATGTGATACAAGACATTAACAAATTAAGGAATAAAGACCATAGATCCTCTCAAGAGAAGAAAAAGCTTTTGACAAAATCAAACCATTTATGATAAAGCTCTCCAGAAAATGGGCATAGAGGGAACATACCTCAACATAATAAAGGTCATATATGACAAAGCCACAGCAAGCATCATAATCAATGGTGAAAAACTGAAAACATTTTCACTAATATCAGGAACAAGACAAGGATGTACACTCTCACCACTATTACTCAACACAGTTATGGAAGTCCTAGCTACAGCAATCAGAGCAGAAAAATAAATAAATGGAATAGATATTAGAAAAGAAGAAGTAAAGCTGTCACTGTCTGACAATGACATGATACTATACATAGAAAAGCCTCAAGATGCCACCAGAAAACTATGCGAACTGACCAATGAATTTGTTAAGGTGTCAGGATTCAAAATTAATGCACAGAAATATTCTTGCATTCCTATAGAACAACAAAAGACAATCAGAAAGAGAAATTAAGGAAACACTCCCATTTACCATTGCAACAAAAAGAATAAAATACCTAGAAATAAACCTGCCTAAAAGACGAAAGACAAGCACTCAGAAAACTATAAAACACTGATGAAAGAAATCAAAGATGACATAAACAGATGGAGAAATATACCATGTTCTTGGATTAGAAGAATCAATATTGTGAAAATGACTATACTACCAAAAGCAATCTACAGATTCAATGCAATCCCTATCAAACTACCAATGGCATTCTTCACAGAATTAGAACAAAAAATTTTATAATTCGTATGCAAACACAAAAGACACTGAATAGCCAAAGCAATCTTGAGAAAGAAAAATGGAGTTGGAGGAATCAGGCTCCCCAACTTCAAACTATATCACAAAGCTACAGTAATCACGACAGTATGGTACTGGCACAAAAACAGAAATATAGATCAATGGTACAGGATAGAATAGCCAGAGATAAAACTACATCCATATGGGTACCTAATTTATGACAAAAGAGGCAAGAACATACAATGGAGAAAAGACAGCCTCTTCTATAAGTGATGCTCTGAAAACTGGACAGCTACATGTAAAGAATGAAATTAGAACACTACCTAACACCATACACAAAAATAAACTCCAGATGGATTAAAGACTTAAATGTAAGGCCAGACACTATAACATTCTTAGAGGAAAACATAGGAAAAACACTCTGACATAAATCACAGCAAGATCTTTTTTTTACCCACTCCTAGAGTAACAGAAATGAAAACAAAAATAAACAAATGGGACTTAACTAAACTTAAGAGTTATTGAACAGCAAAGGAAACCATAAACAAGACAAATAGACAATGCTTAGAATGGGAGAAAATATTTGCAAATGAAACAACAGACAAAGGATCAATCTCCAAAATATACAATGAGCTCATGAAGCTCAATATCCAAAAAACAAACAATCCAGTTAAAAAATGGGTGGAAGGCCTAAATAGCCATTTCTCCAAGGAAGACATACAGATGTCCAAGAGGCACATGAAAAGATGCTCAACATCACTAATCATTAGAGAAATGCAAATCAAAACTACAATGAGGTATCACCTCACACCAGTCAGAATGGCCATTATCAAAATATCTAGAAACAGTAAATGCTGGAGAGAGTGCAGAGAAAAGGGAACCCTCCTGCACTGTTGGTGGGAATGTAAATTGATACAAGCACTATGGAAAATAAGTATGGAGTTTCCTTAAAAAACTAAAAATAGAACTACCATGTGACCCAGCAATCCTACTACTGGGCAAATACCGTGAGAAAACTGTAATTCAAAAAGAATCATGTACTACAATGTTCATTGCAGCACTATTTACAATAGCCAGGACATGGAACCAACCTAAATGTCCAATGACAGATGAATGGATAAAGAAGATGTGGCACATGTATACAATGGAATATTACTCAGCCATAAAATGAAATGAAATTGAGTTATTTGTAGTGAGGTGGATGGACCTAGAGTCTGTCATACAGAGTGAAATAAGTCAGAAAGAGAAAAACAAATATCATATGCTAATGCACATATATGAAATCTAAAAAAAAAAAAAATGGTACTGATGAATCTAGTTGTATGGCAGGAATAAAGATGTAGACATAGAGAATGGACTTGAGGACACAGCAGGGAGGGGGAAGCTGGGGAAAAGTGAGAGTAGCATTGACACATATACACTACCAAATGTAAATAATTAGTGGGAAGCAGCAGCATAGCACAGGGAGATTGACTCGGTGCTTTGCCATGACTTAGAGGGGTGGGATAGAGAGGATGGGAGGGAGGCTCAAGAGGGATGGGATATGGGGATATATGTATGCATATGGCTGATTCGCTTTGTTGTGCAACAGAAAATAACACAGTATTGTGAAGCAATTATACTCCAATAAAGATCTATTTTTAAAAAAATGCATGTTCCAGTTTACCCTGCAAGCTATTTTCTTAGTTTAGAAACATTTGGACAAAATGCATGCTCTTTAATTATAAAAGCAATTTTGGTTAAAAAAAATGTCAGCACTTTTATTCATTGATGGATTGATTTTGAGAATGCCTATAGCTATGCAACCCAAGACTCCACTATAAGAACAGAAATTAATGTTCAGAAACAACACAAAGTAAGATGCCTTATATATGGTTTCCTCCTGTTACAGGTCAGTCCAATGCTTCAGAAAAAGTAAACAGATCAAGTAGTTAATCCTGGGATTTGTTTTGTAATTACATCCAGGGGTACCACAGTCAAGTTTACCTTTTGATGTAATGATACAGCTGTGATGTGACTCGAGTATCCTGTCAAAACTTCCCCCATCAAAACCCCAAAACAACTGTCTCAATCTTCTTGTCAAACATTTGATACAATCTCTGTTCTGTCCAACACACATTCATCAGGAGTCTGCCTTGAACCAGTCTACTCATCTTTCTTGAGCAGTGCAGAGGTAATCACTAATGCAGAGTCTCTATCCTTCGGGAATATGGGCTCATACTCATAGGCTGCGTTATATCTCAGAGATTGGTTACAGCATCTCAGAGTGCATTTTATGCACCAGTTAGGTTTCCAGAATGGAGCCACTGCCCAAATATTAAATTGGAGGAAAATTTAAGCCTGGAGTGAAGCAGTTCATGTCTTATAAGTCAAAGTTAATGGAAATGTCCAGCAGAGTGGAGACACAAATAGGAAAGAAAAACAAAGTGGACATTTTTGTTTATCTAACTAACTCTCAGGGAGAAATAAACTCAACTCACAAGACCTCACAAATATTGCAGGCTATGAAAATTTGACAGGGAAGTAACTACATAGAAATGCAGAGGTGGTTTTCTGGGTAAAAGGAAAAGGTGAAGTGCAATGGTCAGCATGCCCTGTCGCAATTCCTATAACCTCTGGTCAGTCCTCTACAAAGACCTCCTGACCTCTGATGCCCATGGAAGTGGACCACGGGTTCTTCATTTCACAAAACAGAACTCAAGAAGTCCATGCTATCATCTGTTTTAAGTGCCACAGGTTAAAAAGCAGGTATTCCTCTCCTCAACCTCTGTCCTCAACAATCACCAAGAAGACCAAATACCCCTAAAGTGGATCAAAATGACACCTCCTAGATAGCCTGAACCCTATCTTCCTTTGAGTCTTCTGAACTGCAAAATCATCTGAGTTCAAAGACTACACTACCTACATCAGATAACCACATGTGCAACTATTTAACTCCATTTGCTTATGTGTCTGCCTAAGTTCTCATCACAGGTAATATTAACAGCTTTATCAAGATGTAATTTACACACCATATAATTTTCCCATTTAAATTGTAAAATTCATTGGCTTTCAGTATATCCAGAGGTATTCAACTATCACTACAGTAAATTTTAGAACATTTTCCTCACCTCAAAAAGAAAGACCATATCTGTGGGGCGGGGGAATAAATTAGGAGTCTGGAATTAACATATACACACTAGTATATATAAAATAGATATTCAATACTCTGTAATAGCCTATATGGGAAAAGAATCTGAAAAAGAATAGATATATGTGTATATATATATATATATATATATAACTAAATCACTTTGCTGTACACCTGAAACTAATACGACACTGTAAATCAACTATACTCCAATATAAAATAAAAATTTTCAAAACTAAAGCCCATATCCTATAGCTATCACTCCCCCGTATCTCATTCCACCCTAGCCCTAAATAATCACTAATATATTTTATCTATAGATTTGCCTATTATAGACATTTCATATAAATGGAATAATATGTTATGTGGTCTTTTGTGACTGGCTTCTTTCACTTAGCATATTATTTTCAGTGTTCACTGATGTATAGCCTGTATCAGTACTTCATTCCTTTAATGTTGAATAACATTGCCTCATATGGACATGCCACCTTTGTAAAAAAAAGAAATCCATTCATTAGTTAACGGGCATTTGGGTTGTTTTCAGCTTTGGGGTATTATTGATATAGCTGCTATAATAATTTTTTTTTAAACATCTTTATTGGGGTATAATTGCTCCACAATGGTGTGTTAGCTTCTGCTTTATAACAGAGTGAATCAGTTATACATATACACATGTTCCCATATCTCTTCCCTCTTTGTCTCCCTCCCTCCCACCCTCCCTATCCC
>NW_006783631.1:6351421-6395189 GCF_000442215.2 Lipotes vexillifer | reverse complement strand
GCATAAGTATTTACAATTGTTATATCTTCTTCTTGGATCGATCCCTTAATCATTATGTAGTGTCCTTCTTTGTCTCTTCTGATAGTCCTTATTTTAAAGTCTATTTTGTCTGATATGAGAATTGCTACTCCAGCTTTCTTTTGGTTTCCATTTGCATGGAATATCTTTTTCCATCCCCTTACTTTCAGTCTGTATGTGTCTCTAGGTCTGAAGTGGGTCTCTTGTAGACAGCATATATATGGGTCTTGTTTTTGTATCCATTCAGCCAATCTGTGTCTTTTGGTGGGAGCATTTAGTCCATTTACATTTAAGGTAATTATCGATATGTATGTTCCTATTCCCATTTTCTAAATTCTTTTGGGTTCGTTATTATAGGACTTTTCCTTGTCTTGTAGTTTTGTCTAGAGAAGTTCCTTTAGCATTTGTTGTAAAGCTGGTTTGGTGGTGCTGAACTCTCTCAGCTTTTGCTTGTCTGTAAAGGTTTTAATTTCTCCATCAAATCTGAATGAGATCCTTGCTGGGTAGAGTAATCTTGGTTGCAGGTTTTTCTCCTTCATCACTTTCAGTATGTCCTGCCACTCCCTTCTGGCTTGTAGAGTTTCTGCTGAGAGATCAGCTGTTAACCTTATGGGGATTCCCTTGTGTGTTATTTGTTGTTTTTCCCTTGCTGCTTTTAATATGCTTTCTTTGTATTTAGTTTTTGACAGTTTGATTAATATGTGTCTTGGCGTATTTCTCCTTGAATTTATCCTGTATGGGACTCTCTGTGCTTCCTGGACTTGATTAACGATTTCCTTTCCCATATTAGGGAAGTTTTCAACTATAATCTCTTCAAATATTTTCTCAGTCCCTTTCTTTTTCTCTTCTTCTTCTGGAACCCCTATAATTCGAATGTTGGTGCGTTTAATGTTGTCCCAGAGGTCTCTGAGACTGTCCTCAGTTCTTTTCATTCTTTTTTCTTTATTCTGCTCTGCAGTAGTTATTTCCACTATTTTATCTTCCAGGTCACTTATCCGTTCTTCTGCCTCATTTATTCTGCTATTGATCCCATCTAGAGTATTTTTCATTTCATTTATTGTGTTGTTCATCATTGTCTGTTTCATCTTTATTTCTTCTAGGTCCTTGTTAACTGCTTCTTGCATTTTGTCCATTCTATTTCCAAGATTTTGGATCATCTTTACTATCATTATTCTGAACTCTTTTTCAGGTAGACTGCCTATTTCCTCTTCATTTGTTAGGTCTGGTGGGTTTTTATCTTGCTCCTTCATCTGCTGTGTGTTTTTCTGTCTTCTCATTTTGCTTATCTTACTGTGATTGGGTTCACCTTTTTGCAGGCTGCAAGTTCGTAGCTCCCGTTGTTTTTGATGTCTGTCTCCAGTGGCTAAGGTTGGTTCAGTGGGTTGTGTAGGCTTCCTGGTGGAGGGGACTAGTGCCTGTGTTGTGGTGTATGAGGCTAGATCTTGTCTCTCTAGTGGGCAGGTCCACGTCTGGTGGTGTGTTTTGGGGTGTCTGTGGACTTATTATGATTTTAGGCAGCCTCTCTGCTAGTGGGTGGGGTTGTGTTCCTGTTTTGCTATATGGTTGGCATAGGTTGTCCAGCACTGTAGCTTGCTGGTCGTTGAGTGAAGCTGGGTGCTGGTGTTGAGATGGAGATCTCTGGGAGATTTTCGCCGTTTGATATTATGTGGGGCTGGGAGGTCTCTTGTTGACGAGTGTCCTGAAGTTGGCTCTCCCACCTCAGAGGCAGAGTCCTGACTCCTGGCTGGAGCAGCAAGAGCCTTTCATCCACTCGGCTCAGAATAAAAGGGAGAGAAAGTAGAGAGAATTAGTAGAAGTAGGAGGAAATAGGAAAGAAAGAAAGCAAGAAAGAAAGGAGGGAAGGAAGGAAGGAGGGAAGGAAGAAAGAAAGAAAGAAGAAAAGAAAGGAAGAAGGCAAGAAGGAAAGAAAGGAGGGAGGGAGCAGGGAAGGAAGGAAGGAATGAGGGAAAGAAGGAAAAATACAGAAAGAAAGAAGATACAGTAAAATAAAGTGTAATAAAGTTATTGAATTAAAAAAATAATTATTTAGAGTTATTTAGAGAAAAAAAAAAAGGGAAGGATAGAACCTTAGGACAAATGGTGGAAGCAAAGTTATAGAGACAAAATCTTACATAGAAGCATACACATATACCCTCACAAAAAGAGGTAAAGTGGAAAAAATCATAAAACTTGCTCTCCAAGTCCACCTCCTCAATTTGGGACGATTCGTTGTCTCAAAAAGGGAAGGAAGGAAGGAAAGATAGAAAGAAGGTAAAGTATAATAGAGTTCTTTAAATTAAAATTAATTATTAAGAAAAAAATTTAAAAAAAAAGTGGACGGATAGAACGCTAAGACAAATGGTAGAAGCAAACCTATACAGACAAGATCTCACACAGAAGCATACACATACACATTCACAAAAAGAGGAAAAGGGGAAAAAATCATAGATCTTGCTCTAGAAGTCCGCCTCCTCAATTTGGGATGATTCGCTGTCTATTCATGTATTCCACAGAGGCAGGGTACATCAAATTGATTGTGTAGCTTTAATCCGCTGTTTCTGAGGCTGCTGGGAGAGATTTCCCTTTTTCTTCTTTGTTCTCACAGCTCACAGGGGCTCAGCTTTCGATTTGGCCCTGCCTCTGCGTGTAGGTCGCTGGAGGGCGTCTGTTTTTTGCTCAGACAGGACGGGGTTAAAGGAGCCGCTGACTCGGGGGCTCTGGCGCACTCAGGCCGGGGGCAGGGAGGGGCACGGAGTGCGGGGCGGGCCTGCGGCGGCAGAAGTCGGCGTGACGTTGCAGCAGCCTGAGGCCCGCCGTGTGTTCTCCCTGAGAAATTGTCCCTGGGTCCCGGGAACCTGGCAGTGGCGGGCTGCACAGGCTCCCCGGAAGAGGGGTGGGGATAGTGACCTGTGCTCGCACACAGGCCCCTTGGTGGCGGCAGCAGCAGCCTTAGCGTCTCCCGCCCGTCTCTGGTTTCCGAGCTTTTAGCCGCGGCTCGCGCCCGTCTCTGGAGCTCCTTTAGGCAGCGCTCTTAAAACCCCTCTCCTCGCGCACCAGGAAACACAGAGGCAAGAAAAAGTCTCTTGCCTCCTCAGCAGGTGCAGACTTTTCCCCGGACTCCCTCCCGGCTGGCCGTGGCGCACTAACCCCTTTGGGCTATGTTCAAGTCGCCAACCCCAGTCCTCTCCCTGAGCTCCAGCCGAAACCGAAACCAAGCCTCAGCTCGAAGCCCCGCCCGTCCCGGCGGGCGAGCACACAAGCCTCTCGGGCTGGTGAGTGCCGGTCGGCACCGATCCTCTGTGCGGGAATCTCCCCGCTTTGCCCTCCGCACCCCCGTTGCTGTGCTCTCCTCCGCGGCTCCGAAGCTCCCCGCTCCGCCTCACGCAATCTCTGCCCGCGAAGGGGCTTCCTAGTGTGTGGAGACCTTTCCTCCTTCACAGCTCCCTCCCACTGGTGCAGGTGCCGTCCCTATTCTTTTGTCTCTGTTTTTAATTAATTTTTTCTTTTGCCCTACCCAGATACGTGGGGAGTTTCTTGCCTTTTGGGAGGTCTGAGGTCTTCTGCCAGCATTCAGTAGGTGTTGTGTAGGAGTTGTTCCACATGTAGATGTATTTCTGGTGTATTTGTGGGGAGGAAGGTGATCTCCGCGTCTTACTCCTCCGCCATCTTTCCACCGCCCCTGCTGTAATAATTTGTGTAAAAGTTTTTGTGTGGACATATTTCATTTCTCCTGGGAGCAGAGTTCTCTAGGAGTGGAATTTCTAGGTCATTGGTAAATATATTAAATTTTTGGAGGAAGGGATAAATACTTGCAAAAATGGCTGCAACATTTTTTATTCCACCATCAGTGAATAAGGGTTGTAATTATTTTCTATAATCTAAACTTTGTCAATACTTATACTTGTTATTATCTGACTTTTTGATTCTTACATTCTAGTGAGTGTGAAGTAGTGTCCCCTTGTGGTTCCAATTCACATTTCCATGGTGATTTAATAATGCCAATAACCTTTTCATGAGCTTCATGGCAGTTTGTGTATCTTCTCTGGAGAAATATCTATTCAGCTCTTTTGCATGTTTTTGTTTTTAATTTGGATTGTATTTTTATTATTGGGTTGTATGTGCTCTTTACATATTCTAGAGGCAAGTAAATTATTAGATAGATAATTTATAATATTTTCCTCCATTCTGTGGGGTGTATTTTTTTCTCTTTACTGATAGTGTCCTATGAAACACAAAAGTTTAATATCAAATGAATTTCAATTTATTTATCTTTCCTTTTGTTGCTCCTGCTTTGGGTGTCATATCTAAAAATCCGTTACCTAATGCAAGTTGTGATGATTAACCTATATGACTTCTTGTATTAGTTTTGCAATTTTAACTCTTACATTTTCAACTTTGATTCATTTGTGTTAATTTTTTCTGTGGTGTGAAGTAAGGACCCAAATTCATTCTTTTACATGTGGCTCTCCAGTTGTCTCAGCACCATTTATTGAAAAGGTTATTGTAAGAGTTGGAATTGGGCTCTCAATTCTATTCCATTTCTCTATGCCTATCTTTATGCTAGTATTATTTTTTTTTAAGTTTTAAATTTTATTTATTTTTGGCTGTGTTGGGTCTTTGTTGCTGCATGCGGGCTTTCTCTAGTTGTGGTGATCAGGGATGTCTCACTGCAGTGGCTTTTCTTGTTGTGGAGCACGGGCTCTAGGTGCATGGGCTTCAGCAGTTGTCTCACGGGCTCTAGAGCACAGGCTCAGTAGTAGTGGTGCATGGGCTTAGCTGCTCCACAGCATGTGGGATCTTCCCAGACCAGGTATCGAACCTGTGTCCCTTGCATTGGCAGGCGGATTCTTAACCACTGTGCCACCAGGGAAGCCCCCATACTTTTTTGATTACTGTAGCTTTATAGTAAGTTTTAAAATTGGGAAGTGTGAGTCATCTGAATTTTCTCTTTTTTTAAAAAAAGTATTGTTTTTGCTATTCTAGGTCTCTTGCAAGTCTACAAGAATGTTAGAGTCAGCTTGTAAATTTCTACAAAGAAGTCTATCAGGAAGTATTGCCATCTTAAAAATGTTATGTCTCCTAACCCATTAGCATGGAATCAATTTTCATTTATTTAGATATTTTAAATATATCTTTAAAAAAAGCTTTATGATTATCAGAGTATAGGTTTTGCATTTCTTTTGTAAAATTTACTCAATTATTTTATTTTCTTTAATATTATTATAAATGGAATTGTTTTCTTAATTTCCCTTTCAGATTGCTCATTGTAAGTTGTTATAAATACAATTGATTTTTGTATATTTCTATTATCTCCTGCAACTTTGTTGAACTCATTTATTAATTCTAATAATATTTAGTGATGTTTTAGGATATTCTGCATTCAAGATTCTGTCATCTGCAGATAGAGATGGTATTCATCTGTTCCAATATGGATGTCTTTTAGTCCATTTTATTGCCTAATTTCTTCGGTTGAGACCTCAGTAGAATGTTTAATAGACAAGGTGATGGATCTGTCCACCAGACAGACCTTGCCCCACACACCATTGGGGTGGCACTAGATCTCACACCAGCCTCACCCACCACTGGACAGGCACCAGCCCCAAGACAACATGGGCCTTAGCCCCACCAACCAGCAGGCTGACACACTAACTCTGGTGTCCCCAGAACATGGCTCCATCTACGAGTGAGCCAGCACTAGCCCCTTGGACCTGACCTACCCACCAGTGGATGGGTACCAGCCCTGGGATCTACTGCGCTCTGGCCCCACTCACCACCAGGCAGACACAAGCCCCAGGACCACCATGTCAGGACTCAGCCCACCCACTAGCAGTCCTGCATCAGCTACAGGACCCCCAGGCTCCTGGGTCCACCCAACAGCAGGCCAACAACAGCTTTGGGACTCCCTGGGTCCTGCAACCAGTGACACCAGGACTTGATTCCACCCACCTGTGGGCTGACAGTAACCCCAGGACTCCCAGGCCCAGTCCTGCTAATCAGCAGGTTTATATCAGTTAGGAGAGACCTTGGACCCTTCAGCCAGCCACCCCAGGATTTAGTCCTACACACCAGCAGTCCAACACCAGCTTTGGGACACACCAGACCCTGTAGCCTGCCATGTCAGATATTGACCCCACCCACCAGCAGGCAGACACAAGATCCAGGATGCTTGGGCCCAGAAACACCCACCCCACAATGCTATGAGACTAGAAATCAAATACAAGAAAATAAAAACTATGAAAAACACAAACATGTAGAGGGTAAACAATATGCTACTAAATAACCAATGGATCACTGAAGAAATCAAAGAGGAAATAAAAACAAATACATAGAGACAAATTAAAACAAAAATACAATGATGCAAAACCTATGGGACACACCCAAAACATTTCTAAGAGGGAAGTTTACAGTGATACATGATTACCACAGGAAATAAGAAAAATCTCAAATAAACAACCTAATGTTATACCTAAAATAACTAGAGAAAGAAGAACAAATGAAATTCAAAGTTAGTAGAAGGAAAGAAATCATAAAGATTGGAGTGAAATTAAATAAAATAGAGGCTAAAAAAAAGAAATAGAAAAAAACCAAAGAAACTAAAGCTGTTTCTTTGAAAGCATAAACAAAATTGATAAACATTTAACCAGACTCAAGAAAAAATGGGAGTGGGCCCAAATCAATAAAATCAGGAATGAAAAAGGAGAAATTACAACCAACACCACAGAAATATAGAAAATCATAAGAGAGTACTACAAACAACTATATGCCAAGAAAATGGACAACCTAGAAGAAATGGAAAATTTCTAGAAAGGCACAATCTTCCAAGACTGAACAAGGAAGAAATAGAAAATATGAACAGACCAATTACCATTAATGAAATTGAATCAGTAATTTAAAAACTCCCAGCAAACAAAAGACCGGGACCAGATGGCTTCACAGATGAATTGCACAAAACAGTTAGAAGAGAGCTAACACCTATCCTTCTCAAACTATTCCAAAAAATTGCAGAGAAAGGAACACTTCTGAACTCATTCTAGGAGGCCAGCATCACCCTGATACCCAAATCAGAAAAAGATATCACACAAAGAAAAAAGAAAATTACAGGCCAATATCACTGATGAACAAAGATGCAAAAATTCTCAACAAAATTAGGAAACTGAATCTAACAATACATTAAAAAGATCATACACCACAATCAAGTGGGATTTATCCCAGGAATGCAAGTGTTTTTCAATATCTGAAAATCAATCAATATGGCATATTAACGAATTAAAAAATGAAAACCATATGATCATCTCAATAGATGCAGCAAAAGCTATTGAAAAATTTCAACATCCATTTATGATAAAAACTCTCCACAAAGTGGGTATAGACAGAACATTCCTCAACATAATAAAGGCTGTATTTGACAAACCAACAGCTAATATCCTACTTAACTGTGAAAAGTTGAAAGTATTTCCTCTAAGATCAGGAACAACACAAGAATGTGCACCCACTCTCACAACTGTTATTCAGCATAATATTGGAAGTCCTAGCCACAGAAATCAGAGAAGAAAACGAAATAAAAGGAATTCAAATTGGAAAGGAAGAAGTAAAACTGTCACTGTTTGCAGATGGCATGACACTAGACATAGAAAATCTTAAAGATGCCAACAAAAAACTACTAGAACTCATCAGTGAGTTTGGTAATGTTGTGTGATACAAAATTAATATACAGAAGTCTGTTGCATTTCTATACACTAATGAGGAACTATCAGAGATATAAATTGAAAAAACAATTCCATTTACAATTGCATCAAAAAAAATCTAGGAATAAATCTAACTATGGAGGTAAAAGACCTATACTTGGAAAACTATGAGATTCTGATGAAGGACTTTGAAGACAACACAAACAGATGGAAAGATACATGATGTCTACATTCTCTACTGTCAGAGCCAAACAGGGAGCAGCTGACAAAGCAGAAATGTGGTTTTGAGTCTCAGCTACAGCACCATACAGCAGAACAAAAATGAGCATGTTTGAAGCTGAGAGACAAGAGCTTAACCACTGGCATAACACTTTCTTATTGAATAGACCATAGAGCAAGCTTAAGGGGAGTGCCAATGAGAGAAAAAGGAGTGATCTGAAGGAAGGCACAATCATTGCAGAAAGCTGCAATGAGCAGGAAACACAATATCAAGGACATAATCATTAAATAATGAAATTAAAACTCATGTGGAATAAAAAGTAAGCATTGGGAAAATGAGGTATGTCTGCCAGAGGGGGAGAGAGGATGTTGTCAAGGAGACCAATTGCAAAACTGCAAGCACTCAAATTGTGATCCAGTTATCAAATTAGATAGGGCAAATGTGGGCTTTAGATATTGCTCTCAAAAGTCCATAAGAAGAGGTAGTTTTGTCCCTTGTGACTTTAAAAGTTTTCCCTTCACTTGTTTTTCAGTAATTATTAAGAATAATATGGGAATACCACAACATTTATAACCAATCCAAAGTGAGAGGTAATAATTGATCATCATTCCATATATTTGCATCCAAACAGAATTACAAGATGTCTAGCACTTTTTAAAATTTATGCAAACTATCATATATAAGATTGATAAACAACAAGGTCCTATTGTATAGCACAGGGAACTATATTCAATATATTGTGATAAACACTAATGGAAAAGAATATATATATATATATCTGAATCACTTTGCTGTACAGCAGAAATTAACATTATATTGTAAATCAACTATACTTCAATAAACTTAAAAAAGTAAAATTTAAAGTACTAGAATAGTATGACTATACTACCCAAGGCAATCTACAGATTCAATGCAATTTGCATCAAATTACCAATGGCATTTTTCACAGAACTAGAACAAAAATATCTTAAAATTTGTATGGAAACACAAAAGACCCTGAATAGCCAAAGCAATCCTGAGAAAGGAACACAGAGCTGGAGGAATCAGGCTCTCTGACTTCAGACTATACTACAAAGCTACAGTCATCAAAACAGGATGGTACTGGCACAAAAACAGAAATATAGATCAGTGGAAGAGGATTGAAAGCCCAGAAATAAACCCATGCACCTATGGCCACCTAATCTATGACAAAGGAGGCAAGAATATATGATGGAGAAACGACAGCCTCTTCAATAAGTGGTGTTGGGAAAACTGGACAGCTACATGTAAACGAATGAAATTAGAACACCCCCAATACCATACACAAAAATAAACTCAAAATGGGTTAAAGACGTAAATGTAAGACCAGACACTAAAACTCTTAGAGGAAAACATAGGCAGAACACTCTCCGACATAAATTGCAACAATATATTTTTAAATCTGTCTCCCAGAGTAATGGAAATAAAAACAAAAATAAACAAATGGAACCTATTTAAACTCAAAAGCTTTTGCACAGCAAAGGAAATCATAAACAAAACTAAAAGGTAACCCACAGAAAGGGAGAAAATATTTGCAAATGTTGCAACCAACAAAGGATTAGTGTCCAAAATTTACAAACAGCTCATGCAGCTTAATAGCATAAAAGCAAACAACCCAATCAAAAAAAGGGCAGAAGACCTAAAGAGACATTTCTCCAAAGAAGACATAGAGATGGCCAAGAGACATATGGAAAGATGTTCAATATCCCTATTAGAGAAATGCAAATCAAAACTACAATGAGATATCAACTCACACAAGTCAGAATGGCCATCAACAAAAAATCCACAAACAATAAATGCTGAAGATGTGGAGAAAAGGGAACTCTCCCACACTGTTGGTGGGAATGTAAATTAGTATAGCCACTATGGAGAACAGTATGGAAGTTCCTTAAAAAAATAAAAATAAAAATAAAAATAGAGCTACCATATGATCTAGCAATCCCACTTCTGGGCATATATCTGGAGAAAAACTTGGTTCAAAAGAATGCATGCTCCCCAGTATTCATTACAGCACTGTTTACAAGAGCCAAAACATGGAAGCAATCTAAATGTCCATTGATGGATGAATGGATAAAGAAGTGGTACATATATAAAATGGAATATTACTCAGCCATAAATACATGAAATAATGCCATTTGCTGCACCTTGGAAGTAAATCAGAGAAAGACCAATATCATATAATATCACTTATATGCAGAATCTTTAATAAATGATACAAATGAATTTATTTACAAAAACAGAAACAGACTCACAGACTTAGAGGATGAATTTATGGTTGCCAGGGCGGAAGGGTGGCAGGGAGGGATAGATTGGGAGTTTGGGATTAACATATACACACCACTATATATAAAATAGGTAACCAACAAACACCTACGGTATAGCACAGGGAACTCTGCTCAATATTCTGTAGTAACCTAAATGGGAAAATAATTTGAAAAAAGAATAGACACATGTATATGTATAACTGAATCACTTTGCTATACACCTGAAAATAAGACACCATTGTTAATCGACTATTCTCTAATATAAAATAAAAGTTATTCAAAAAGTACAAGAACATAGTGCCAAGATTACCTGGGATTACCCTCACAGTCAGAGTCAATGAATGATATTGCAGTGCAGTTATGAAACACCATTGTGAACATGTTACTTATCCTGGGGGTGCCTTTGTAGCATAATAGAGAGCATGGTTTCAGAGGATGATGAACCTGGGAGTGATTTCCACACAGTGCAGTAAAGATACCCTATTTCAGCAGTATTATTATCATTTTTCCACCGACAGTATGAGCATGACCTTGTGTTTGTATTGAACTCTGTGCCTTTTGAGGTAATTCCACCTTCATTGCTCCATTTTACTCTTTGACTCAACCATATAAGTTCGCTACAGAAGATCATTTATCCATTTACAAAATGTTTTTCAACACTTTATATGCCCCAGTGCCGTAGATGTAGATATAAGTTATGTAATTCTGTTCCTTAACTTTGTGCCACGTTGGTGAGGCAATTTCATTTGGTGAGAAGAGAGACAACTGAATAATTATATCCAGGGATTTATATGGTAGGACTAGTATGTTAGAAATATGAAAATACAAAAAACTATGAAAACTTAGAAACATTAAAGAAAGGAAGATGTAAAGGAACATGTAGAGAAAGTTACCACTACTACAAATTTCAAAATACACCAAGCAATACTATATTTATTGTGAAAACTTGTATTTGGAGTAAAATTATTAAAGACATATAGAAATGATAATACCAATTTCAGAAACATGTTATTTATGGAGAGGATGGGACAAAAATGGCAATTGCAGGCATTAGAAATAAGACTTCAGGGCTTCCCTGGTGGCGCAGTGGTTGAGAATCTGCCTGCCAATGCAGACGACACAGGTTTGGGCCCTGGTCTGGGAAGATCCCACATGCCATGGAGCAACTGGGCCCGTGAGCCACAATTACTGAGCCTGCGCGTCTGGAGCCTGTGCTCCGCAACAACAGAGGCCGCGATAGTGAGAGGCCTGCGCACCGCGATGAAGAGTGACCCCCACTTGCCACAACTAGAGAAAGCCCATGCACAGAAATGAAGACCCAACATAGCCATAAATAAATAAATAAATACATACATTGTGTATAAAAAAAAAAAATGAAATAAGACTTCAATGGTGAGTTACTTTAAAAGAAAAATCTGAACCATATTATTAAATGAAAACATGTATTACATCTGTCTGATATGTACCTGTTATATTATTTCCAGTTATTATATGAAGTAATTTGCCGATTATTTTTAAGGAAGTCACTATATCATGGAGTGTAGACATTGTATTAAGCTTAAATCCTGGGATAGTGGAAGTTAAAGTACAGAAAACAAGAAGATTATTATAGGAGTTATCAATATTTGACGGAATAAAAAATGAAGGCACAGTGTTTTCTCACATTTACTCCCATCCAGTTACTGTTGTTACTGAAACTCCCACAGTTACTATTATAACAACTCTTATCTTCTGCATCCAAATCTATTGCCCCAATATTCAGGGACTCAGCCCTGGACAGTTACATTTTCTAAGTAAATGACAGTCTCTCTCCCCATCCCACTCTCATTTTTGGTTCCAATCAGAACAACTCATAGACTTTCATGTTTAATCCAGCCCCAGTACACAGGAAGTGATAATTCATAATACAATGACATTGTAGCAACAGTAATATCGATATTCACTCATTCTGCTGCAAGGAATCCTTGAATGATGGCGATTTTGATTGCTAAGGGAAAAACAAAAAATCATCTGCTTGACTATTTGTCTGCAGGAGATTCCTAAATGATGTTGTTGATTTGTTAAATGTAATTAAAGAGACACGTTCCTTTAGTCCAATCAAAGAATCCTACTACTCTGCTTTTAGAACTCAAAAGTAAAGAGAGCATCCATATCTCTCTGTTGACAAGTCAGTGTATCTCCTAGTTGAAGAATGTTATGTGGATGATGTAAGGCATTCCCCATGGTTACTGAGAGCTTCATTTAAAAATGAAGATATAAGTCTCCATCTACATATGAAATATGTTAAGGTTAAGTGTGCGGTTCAAATGTTACGTGTATGTCCTTCCAGGGTGCTGGGTTTCATAGTGTAGTAACATCGTGGGTGTCCACCCTCCCTCTAGCTTGTTCCTCTAAGGACTTCAGAGAATATTGGTGTCTCATTTTTGGAAAACTTACCTTGAACAAACCTTTAAGAGAGAATGACCTCTAAAAAGTGGCAAGGCCTAATATTATCCCATTTTTATAGCCAACATATATCAGTGACAAAAGAAGAAAGGCTTTGGGTGTGATTACAATTGCTGGTGCTTTTAGAACCCGCTATCAACAACATAAATCATGACAGAAAGTACCTATCTGCCACCCACAGACTTTTTTTGACCCGCCTACTTCCAGACAAGTAGATAAAGCTCAGTCAGATTTACAAGCTCATTTCAAATATAAATTTGCTTATACGAAGTGAAAAGATTTGTTCAGTTACTCCAAATATAGATCTATCTATCTATCTATCTATCTATATTAGATGATTCCCAAATACATGCTAGATTGTACTCTAAGTATTGGTGATACTGCATAAACAAGCTCACTGTATCCCCGCTCCTCTCAGGGAGCTCATTTAAACCAGGTTTTGACTGGAGAGAAGTTAGCTTGGGATCATCTGCTTCCGGTCTTGTTCATCCCAGCCAAGAAGTTAGACACTCCAGGAAATTACAAGGCTATTTTCCTACAGTGGAGGCAGTTCTGCTCTCCTGCCCAAGTGAAGTCAAGGCCAAGAGAAAGGTGGGCCTCTGGTACCCAGAGCCTCCAAGAGGCAGCCTGTCATTTCTCTGGCGGCCAATTTTAATGGGAAACTTACAGCACTCAACCACCCAGGCGTGTCTTAGTAGACAAGAATAAACCCCAGAGGAAGTGGGGTGAGGAAATGGATCTTCCAGGTTTGAAGAGAATATTATAGCTACTGTGTTAGGCAGGGTCCTTCAGAGAAAGAGATCCAGTAGGATGTGTGGGTATTTATATATAAATAAATATATATGTGTATAAAAAGATTTATTCTAAGGAATTGACTCACGATTATGGAAGATGGTAAATCCCAAGATCTTGCAGGGTGGATCAGCAAGCTGGAGGCCCAAAAAAGCTGATGGTATAATTCCAGCCTGAAGGTGCAGGTTCCAGACCCAGAAAGAGCACGTTTCATTTTGAGTCTAAAGGCAGGAAAAAAGCAAATGTACCAGTTTGAAGGCAGTCAGGCAGGAAGACTTCTCTCTTCCTTGGGAGAGAGTGCTATTTTTGTTCTATTTGGACCTTCAATTGATTGAATGAGGACATACCAAATTATTTCTCTATTATTTATCTCTTAAGGTAGGAACTTATAGATTTGAGAACTTTTTATCTTCTAATGTGATAATTTAGTGCTATAAAAATTTCTTTCAGTACTTTCTAGCTAATTCAATATATTTTGATATCATCACTTCATTTAACATTCAGTACTATATACTTTTAAATTTGCTTTGAGACTTCCTCTTTGATATATAGATTATTTAGATATATAGATTATTTGTGTTGCTCAATTTTCACATTTTGAGATTTTCTTGTTGTCTGTGTCTTATTTCTAGTTTGGTTCCATTCTGACCAAAGAATATCCTCTGTACAATTTCAATTAATTTAAATTTTTGAGGTTTATTTGATGGCCCATGATATGGTATATCTTAGTGAATGTTCCATGGGCCCTTGAAGAAAATGTGTAACTTGTTCGGTGGAATATTTTTTTTATATAGACAAATAGATAAATAGGTAGATAGATAGATAGATATGGTTAGATACAGATATATAGATATAGATATATAAATATATAATTGTATTTATTATATTGTTCAGTTTTTCTACACCTTTGCTAATTTTCTCTCTAGTAAGTTTATCACCTGCTGAGATAAGGGTGCTGAAGTTCCCAGCCATAATTGTGGATTTGTCTACTTTTTCTTTCAGCTCCTTCAATTTTTAATTAATGTATTTTGAGCCTCTTGTATAGTTTTGGTGTGGACACATTTAAGATTTCTATGTCTTCTTGGTGGACTGATATTTTTATCATTATGTAATGTCTCACTTTGTAGTGATTTTCCTTTCTCTAAAATCTCCTTTATTCAAAATTAATATACAGCACTACTGCTTTTTAAAAAAATTTGCATGGTATATCATTTTACATTCTTTTACTTTCAACCTCCCTACATCCTTTATTTGAAGTGAATTTTTTGTAGACCACATATCACGGATCATTTTTCTAGTCACTGCCAATCTGTGCCTTTGATTGGGGTATGTATGTGTATGTGTATTTTTCAGGTAATTATTGATATATTAGGGCTTAATTTGTCCTTTTATAACTTGTCTTGCCTCTGTTTTTCCTTTTGTTTCTCTTGTCTTACCTTCCTGTGGGTTACATGGACATTTTTTCCCTTAGAATTCTACACTGATTTATTTATGGTTTTTATTTATATCTTCCTTTATAGTTTTCTTTCTGCCTGTAATGCTACAGGTATTACAATATATTTGTCTATATGTAACACACATGTGTGTGTATATGTGTGTGTGTGACAGATCACTCTCTATTAGCACTGCCATTTTGAAATTTCAAATATAGAAACCTTATTTTCATTTGTGTATCTCTAATCGCCACACTTTTAAAATGTAATTGTCTTAAATATTTATCTTACATACATTGATCTTCACATTAGATGGATTTATGATTTTTCCTTTAACTATCAAATGTGATTTAAGAAACTCACAAGAAGTAAGATAGTCTGTTTTATTGACCCCTATTTTTACCCATTTCTATATACTTTCATTTCTGAAGTTCCAAGCCTCCTCCCGTCATTCTCTGTTTTGTTTCGACTCTAACCTCCAGTCATTCTTTAAGGGTAGCTTTACTAGGAATAAGATCACATAGCTCTGGGCCTCCAGTGATATGAATACTATCTTTTTTTTTTTTTTTTTGCGGTACACGGGCCTCTCACTGCTGTGGCCTCTCCCGTTGCGGAGCACAGGCTCCGGATGCGCAGGCTCAGCGGCCATGGCTCACGGGCCCAGTCACTCCACGGCATGTGGGATCTTCCCAGACTGGGGCACGAACCCGTATCCCCTGCATTGGCAGGCGGACTCTCAACCACTGCACCACCAGGGAAGCCCGAATACTATCTTTTAAAAAAAAATTGTCCCAAAGGATCTTGTCCATTTATTTTCCAGTCTATTTTCCCACAGTTGTTCAGATTTTGTAAGTTCTATTCCTGTTTTCAGTGTACTCAGTCTACCTTGTCATCACCACTCTATGACTGAGCACATCCAGCAAGGCTTTTTGTTTGTTTTTGTTTATCTCAGTTATTATATTTTTCAGTTCTGTAATTTCCATTTGGTTGTCTTTTACACCTACTGTTTCTTTGCTGAGATTTCATAATTTTTATTTGTTTTCTCTGTAACGGTCTGGTGAAAGTTGATCATGATGGAGTCTTTGAAACCCTTATCACCGAATTCCAAGATCTGATCAATCTCTGTGTTGGCAGCTGTTAACGTTCTTCATGATGTTTTTCTCCTGACCCTTGGAATGAGGAGGGATTTTTCATATATCCTGGATATTTTGGACATTATATTATGAAACTCTGTATCCTATTTTTATTCTAGTTGTTTTAGTTGGCACTCCCACTGGGTAGGTGCAGATGCAAGGGCCAGCTTGGTTGGTACTTTCAGACATGTGCCTCCAGCATCCTGGCAATGTGGGGAAGTGGCTGCCACTGCCTCATTGCAGAGGAGTGGGCTAGAAATCAGCCATCTCCCAGGGCACTGCCACCATCCCTGACAGTGGGTCATGGACTTTCATCACTCATTGGCTCCAAGTGGAGGAAGATCAGCTTCCTTCTGGGCCCTGCCAACACCAGAGAGGGGGTAGGGAGGGATGAGCCATTCTGTTTTGTTGCTGCATGGTAAGGGGTAGAAGTTCAGTCTCCCAACCCCCACTGCTCATAAGAGGTTGGTAGGTGTGGAATACCAACTAGCCCCACCTCGCACATTTTATTTTCTCTAGCTCATGATGGGTGCTCTGGAAGTAGAGCTCTCTACTGGGTCTCTCTGATCACAGGGAAGAGGAGAAAGTGAAGTGTTTACTGGCTTATTTGTGCACCACAGTGTTCTGGTTCCTCACGGAGAGGTGGTGAAGCCCAGTGGTGATAGTTTTGTCTTATACTGTCTGGTTAAGTATTCTTACTGTTGGGTTGGGTGTGGGCTCTGCTCCCTGACAATGTGATCCAAGCAGGGGAGGGAAGATAATGTCTCTGTTCACCACCTGGGAGGGTGTGTAAGTCATGTGAGGCACACTCTGACTGCTTGGGAGGGTGGGAGAGGGGAGGGAGGGGATAGGATGAGGTGGAAAACCAATTATCAAGTTCCTGCTCAGTCCCAAAGAAACTACAGTGGGGAGGGAGGCCATGGGCCATTTGTTCCGTTGGCATCTAGCTGGTCTAAAGAGCATTTCACCTACAAAGGTTTCCTGGTATTCAGCTATCCCTTTCTTGGCTATTTGGTTGGGAGTAACACGCTTTCCTGGAGCTGTTTTGGTTTATGCCTGTTGGTGTTTCAGGATTCGAGGCTTAGGCAATGCCCTACCAGACAGTAAAGGAAACCAGGGAACTCACTGCCACGTCATTGCTCAAGTCCTTAGGTCTGTCAGAAGCCCACATTCAAATCCTTCAGAGACATCCCATGTTTGTTTACTGTTTTATGTTCAAGGCTTTTTAGTTGTAAGGAGGAAGACCTGAGAGGAATGGGACTACTCCATCTTCACAGAACTGGAAACCTTTCTGCTTCACCATATTTTTGTGAGAATTAAATGAGATACTGTTTGTGAGGATTAAATGATGTAAATGATGTAGTGCTTGTGTATCCTAACCATATAGTAAGTATTACCTATTATGGGTCTCCTGAGGCCTTCAGTGGAGTTGATGAAAAATTAATCAGTCCATCTAAGAAAGAAATGGAAAATTTTATTCGAGCCAGATTTGAGGACTATAACCCAGGAAGAGCATCTCAGAAAACTCTGAGAACTGTTCCACCCAACTGTCAAGGCACAGTTACATAAGCTTTTTGAAACAGAGGGCTGTACATTAAATGATGTATTATTGACAGTTTACACAATCCGGAGCTAAACATCATTATGTTCCTTTACAAGATCAAGAAGGAGTGTTATCTTTTAAGGAGTTGTTGATGCTAGGAGAATGTTGCTCTTTATGGTTGAGCAGGTATTTCTGCCAGTGGGGGAGGTTTGGTAGATGCAAAATGCAGATACAAATGCATGAGAGTAGGGAGAGAGGGGGCCAAAGGGCAGGGAAAATCTTTTATGTTTAAATTTTTCTCATCTTGCCATAAAATATGAATTTTATTTCAGAGTGGGAAACAAGTTCAGAAGTCAAAAAAACAGGGAAGAAGTGAGAGAAATGGAGTTAAAGGCAGACCAGGGTAAACAACATTGGTTTAAATCATGAGGGTTTGGGGTAATAGAGGCCTCCCTATTGTGGTACCAGATAAACAATAGAAAAATAGACCTGCTAACTTCAAGTTCCTAGCCAGGCTGGGCATACTGGTCTCCTATATTATAATGTTAGTACACTGCCCTGGCTTTAAATACCTCTCAATACATGAAAATCATTGGTATAACTAATGGGGAGATAATGATGATTCATTTTTTTTTTCATCTGAGGTTGGATAGAAATAAATGAATTATTTTTATTATCTACACATTTCTCTTGGCCCTAATACAAATTTAAATTTAACATAATTATTAAAATGTAGCAGTGAAAAATTCAAATTTAGAGCTGTGTCAACAATTGTCCAATAAATCATAGCGGTAGGAATGAAACAAAAACCTGAGACTTGAAAATAAAATATTAATGTTTGGTGATTCAGAAATAGCACTAATAAAAGGTAAAAGAAGCAAAGTTAGGAAATGTAAACACAATCTCAGTAACAATATTTAATCATAATATTTTATCTTTTTTTTTTTTTTTGCAGTACATGGGCCTCTCACTGCTGGGGCCCCTCCCATCGCAGAGCACAGGCTCCAGATGCACAGACCCAGTGGCCATGGCTCACGGGACCAGCCGCTCCATGGCACGTGGGATCCTCCCAGACCGGGACATGAACCCGTGTCCCCTGCATCGGCAGGTGGACTCTCAACCACTGCGCCACCAGGGAAGCCCCTGATTTTATCATTTTATAATTATCATTTAGCTTTAATTTTGATTGAGATCCATCAGATCACAAAATCATCATCCATCATTTAAAAACTTCATTAATGTAAACAAATAAGACCAAATGTAGATAGTAAAATAATTTATCTTGTGAGTCCATAACATAAGTGTCAATGTGTGTGTGTGTGTGTGTGTGTGTGTGTGTGTTTTCCTACAGAGTAATGGAAATTTTATTCTTGATAGCTAATCTGACATCTTATAAATTCACTGTTAATAGCAGGCTGAGAAAGCTTCAAGCAATCTCAAAGAAACATTGAATCTAACTTCTCTATTTATAAAGAACCACATCTAAATGCTGCTAGATGGATTGGGTTTTCTTTCCTTTTCCACTTTCTCTCTTTTTTTTTTTTTACTTTATGAAAAACATTTTTATATTTAACCAATTTTAAACTTACATAAAATTGACAAGAAATGTGCCAAGAATTTCTTTATGCTCGTAAGATTTGGCAATTGCTGACATTTTGCAACATTTGATTTATTATTTTCTCTTTCTGAATCATTAGAGAGAAAGTAGCAATCATTGAACCCCTTTTTGATTAACCATTTCAGGAATTTCAGGATTCCATGGTAGTTTTACTTTTAAGGAACCTCCATACTGTTTTCCATAGTGACTATACCAATTTACATTCCCACCAACAATGCGTGAGGGTTCCCTTTTCTCCACATCCTGTCAGTACTTGTTATTTCATATCTTTTTGATGTTAGCCATTTTAACAGGTATGTGGTGATATTCAATGTGGTTTTCATTTGCATTTCTCTGATGATTAGTGATGTTGACCATCTTTTCATATGCCTGTTGGTCATCTGTATATATTCTTTGGAAAAAAAGTGTATTCAGGTCCTCTGGCTCTGTTTTTAATTAGACTTTTTTTGTTGTTGTTATTAAGTTGTATTAATTCTTTACATTCATATATTTTAGATATAGATCCTTTATCAGACATATGATTTGCAAATATCTTAATCTCATTTAGGAGTTTGTTTTTTGGTTTCATTGATGTTTTCCTTCACTGTGAAAGAGCTTTTTAGTTTGATGAAGTTCTGTTTATTTTTGCTTTTGTTTCCACTGTCTGAGCAGACAGATACAAAAAAAATATTGCTAAATTCAATGTCAAAGAGTATACTGACTGTATTTTCTTCTAGGATTTTTATGGTTTTATTGATCATTTCTATTAATTTTCAGTCTCTATTTTATTTATTTTATTCTGATTTTTATTAGTTCCTTCCTTCTACTAACTTTGGGCTTTGTTCTTTTTAAAATTTGTTTAGGTGTAAAGTTAGGTTTTTTTTTAAAGATTTTTCTTTTTCCTTGAAGGAGGCCTGTATCACTATAAACTTCTTAGAACTGCTTTTGCTGTATCCCATAAATTTTGGAAAGTGTGTTTCTATTTTTATTCATTTCAAGGTATTTCTTGATTTCCTCTTTGATTTCTTTGTTGACCCATTGGTTTCTTAGTAGCCTATTGTTTAGTCTCTATGAGTTTGTGTTTTTTTCCCATTTTTTCCTGTAATTGATTTCTAGTTTTATACCATTATGGTTGGAAAAAATGCTTGATATGATCTTAATCTTCTTAAATTCACTGAGGCTTGTTTTGCGTCCTAGCATGTGATCTACCCTGGTGAATGTTCCATGTGGGCTGTTTATGAATGAAATGTTCTGTAGCTATCTATTAAGTCCATCAGGTCTAATGTGTCATTTAAAGCCAATGCTTCCTTATTGTATTTCTGTCTAGATGATCTATCCATTGATGTAAGTGGGGCAATAAATTTCCCTACTGTTATTGTATTACTGTCAATTTCTCCCTTTATATCTGTTACTATTTACTTTATATATCTAGTTGCTCCTATGTTACTTGCATATTTTCAAGTGCTATATTCTGTTCTTGGATTGACCATTTTATCATTATGTAATGCCCTTCTTTGTCTTTTGTTATATCCTTTTTTTAAAGTCTATTTTTTCTGATATGAGTATTGCTACTAGCTTTCTTTTTTTTCCATTTTCATCGAATATCTTTTTCTATCTCTTCACTTTCAGTCTGTTTGTATCTTTAGAACTGAAGTGAGTCTCTTATAGCAGCATATAGATGGGTCTTGTTTTTTAATCCATTCAACCATCCTATATCTTTTGATGGGGGCATTTAGTCTATTTACCTTTAAAGTGATTATTGATAGAGATATTGACATTTTACTTGTTCTCTGGTTGTTTTTGTAGTTCTGCTCTGTTCTTTCTTCTTTTAGTTTCTTCTCTTGTGGTTTGATGATTTTCTTTAGTGTTATGTTTGGGATCCTTTCTCTTTTTTTGTGTATCTATTGTAGTAGGTTTTTGGTTTGTGGTTACCATGAGATACTTATACATATAGATATAGATATAGATATAGATATAGCTCTATAGATTTATAGATCTATAGATATAGACGTAGCTGTAGGTATAGATATAGATTTGGTTTAAGCTGATAATTGTTTAAGTTCAAACATATTCTAAAACTCTACCTATTTTACTCCCCCTCATTTTTGTTTGTTTATTTTTTGTTTTTGTTTTTTTGGGGTGTAATTGCCTTTATTTAAAAAAAAAATTTATTGGAGTATATAGCTCATTTACCTTGTGTTAGTTTCAGGTGTACAGCAAAGTGAATCATTTATACATATACATGTACCCACTCTTTTTTATTTTAATTTTTTAAATTCTTTTCCCATATAGGCCATTACAGAGTATTGAGTAAGATTCCCTGTGCTATACAGCAGGTTCTTATTAGTTTTGTGCTTTTTATATCATATTTTACATATTTTTGTGTATCTTTTAACTATTTATTATAGTTATATTTGATTTTATGAATTCCTTTAACCTCCTACTTTATTTTTAAGTGGTTGACCCACTGCCTTTACTATATATGTTTGCCTTTAGCAGTGAGATTTTTTTCCCTTTATTTATTTTCTTATTTCTTGTTATGTCCTTTTCTTTTTTGCTTAAAGAAAAAAGATTTAACATTTCTTGTAAGTCTGGTTTAGTGGTGATGAATTCTTTTAGTTTTTGATTATTTGGAAAACTCTCTCTCCTTCAATTCTAAATAATAACATTGCTGGGTAGATTAACCTGGGTTGCAGGTTTTTATTTTTTTAATTTAATTTCAGCACTTTAAATATGTCATGCCACTCCTTTCTAGCCTGCAAGTTTGCTGCTGAAAAATCAGCTGATAATCTTATGGGGATTCCCTTGTATGTGACCCTGTTTTTCTCTTACTGTCTTTAAAATTTCATCTTTACCTTTAACTTTTTTCATTAAATATGCTATGTCTTGTCCTTCCTGGACCTGGATAGCAGTTTAATTCCTGAGGTTTGGAAGTTATCAGCCATTATTTCATCAAATATGTTCTCTGAGTTTTCTCTCTCTCTTCTCCTTCTGGAACCCCTATAAAGTGAATGTTATGATTCATGTTGTCCTAAAGTTCCCTTTAACTATCCTCATATTTATTTTTACTTATATTTATTTATTTATTTTTGGCTGTCTTCTGTGATCTTAGTTCCCTGACCAGGGATCAAATCCGAGCCCTCAGCAGTGAGAGCATGGAGTCCTAACTGCTGGACCACCCAGGAATTCCCTATCCTCATATTTTTAAATTCTTTTTTCTTTGTGCTGCTCTAATTGGGTGATATCCACTCTTCTGTCTTTCAGGTCACTTATGTGTTTTTTCATCTCCCCTAATCTGTTGTTGATTTCCTCCTTTCATTTCAGTTATTGTATTCACCAACTCTGATTTGTTCTTATTTTTAAATATATTATCTAATTCTTTGTAAAGATTTCACTGTGTTTTTCTATTCTTCTCCCAAGTTCAGTGAGCATTTTTATGACCATTGCTTTAAACTCTGTCAGGCAAACTACATATCTCTGTTTCATTAGGATTTTTTCCAGGGTTTTATCTTGTTCTTTCTTTTGGACATATTTCCCTGTGTTCTAATTTTTTTTTTTCTTACTTTTTGTGTTTGTCTCTATGAATTAAGCAAAATATTTACCTCTCTTAGTCTTGAAGGTGTGACCTTATGTAGGAGTGTCCCTGTGCAGACTCTCTGTGCTTGGTGGCTTTGGCAGGAAGGTTGGAGCTGAATTGAGCACAGGTCAGGGATATTTATGGAGCAGGCTGGTGTCTCTGCAGTGGTTGTGAGGGGGGCTGGAGTCAAAGCCCAATCCATGCCATTGGCTGCTGCCTCAGTGGTGGGAGATGTGTCTGGAGTTCAAGTCCAGTGCCAACCAGAACTTCTCCCAGAGTATGTTGGAGGCTGCTGCCTTAGCAAGAGTGGGCTGGAGCCAGAGGTGCTAGAGCTTGATGCTGGCATGAGCTGGGGTTTCTCCAAGTGTGTGCTGAGTGTTTCTGACTTGGTGGAAGCAGGTTGAAACCAGAGAGGTTAGATCCGAGTCCAGCACAGGCTCGGATTTCTCCTGGAGCTTTTTAGAACTAGAACCAGGAGTGGGCTGGGGGACTGGAGTGAAAGGGGCTAGAGATAGCCTGGTGTAAGTAGGAGCTTCTCCTGGGGTATAATGGATCCAGAGATGGGTGTGAGCTGCGTGGCATGCTGTGGCAGACTGGGCAGGTCAGCTACAGCAGCAGGCACTTTTCAATCTGTTGCCTCTGCACTGGGACTCAGACTAAGGTTGTCTATATGTGTCCTTTAAGAGCAGAGTCTTGGTTTCCTAAAGCCCTCTGGCTCTCCCAGTCATAAGCCCCACTGGTTTTTAAAACCTATCAAGGGGATTCATCTTCCTGGCACCAGTCCCCATGGCAGAGGTGCCTAATATGGGGCACAAATTCCCCACTTCTTAGGGTGGTCCTCCCAGTTTGTGATATATCCTTCTTCTTTGGCATCACCTGCCAGGGGTGTGGGTCCTGATTAGATCACTTCTCTTTCTCTCCTATCAGTCTCATGTGCTTTTTTTCTTTATATCCTTAATTGTGGAAGAACTATTTTACTAGTCTCTGGATCATTCTCAGAGACAATTAACCTACATGTCGTTGTCGTTTTGGTGTGTTCATGGAAGGAGGTGAGCTCAGAATCTTCCTACTCCACCATCTTGACACCATCTCTCAAATGTCTTTTGTTTTCTTTCCCTTTTGTTGCTTAACTACCTTGACTAGAACCTTCAGTAAAATATTAAACAGAAGTGGTGAGAGTGGCCATCCTTGTGTTATTCTTGACTTAAGGGGAAAAACATTTGCTCCTTCACTATTAAGTGTAATGTTATCTGTGGGTTTTATCGTTTTTTATCTCCATGTATTGATATAATTACATTTTCTTCTCCAACCTATTAAAGATGTGTATGACATTAACAGATTACTTTTTTTGAAATACATTATAAACTCTATTTGTTCATAGCATACTTTTTTACTAAATATACTATTGTGTTTGATTTACTGGCACCAGGAGGATAAGCCACCTTAACTGGTTTTAAAAACCAGTGGGGTTTATGACCGGGAGAGACAGAGGACTTTAGGAAGACAAGACTCTGCTCTTAAAGGGCACATACAGACTTATTCAACCCAAGTCCCAGTTCAGAGGTGGCAGATTGAAAAGTACCTGCTCCTATATATTTTATTTAATATAGAAGTAAAATTTAATGGAATGAGAGCACATTTATTTTGACTAGACTACCTGGTTCTGTCAGAAGTAGTTAGGACCATAAAAACAAGGATTTATTCTCTTTGTGACCTAGGTCTCTCCTTTATAAAAAACAAAATAAAAGCCTTTAACTCATAATGGATTTTGAGGATCAAATAAGTTAATATAAGTGAAATGCTATATATTTGCTATTATTACAATTTATTATTAAGTTTTTTTTCAGGAAGACAGTTGGTCTAAAATTTATATTTTTGAGTTCTTCTTATATGGCAGATCACCTAGCGCAATGCCACATAGATTATTTTATGAAAAAGTATGCACCATGCTTATGTTTCTTACCAGAAAATAAAATCTGTGAGGCTTCTCTAAGACAGATTCCTACATTTTAAACAAACTGTAGCTGCAGAGACTTTGCCACATAGTTTCCTCACACCAGTGAACAGATGAGAAGTTTGAAAGATACAGGAGACATTGCATCATCAATTGCCATAAACTTTACACATATTCTGACCATCCAAATCTATGCATACATCAATCTATAGAGCATAAAAATACCTTGATTGATGAAGCAGGAAATCTTGACATCTTGAAAGGGGCAAAATATCAATTGATGTCAACTCTGAGATGACACAGATGTTGGAATTATCAGATAAAGAGTCTGAAGTAGCTACTATTATCACGTGCCAATAGGCACTTGAAAAGATGCTCAGTTTCTCTAATCATCAGGGAAATACAAATCAAAACCATAATGAGGTATCACCTCACACCTCTCATATTTTTTAGTTAAAATATAAACATTATCTCTGAGCAATAACAACAATAAATAATACTTAAAGGCTATTCTATTTATAGATTTCAGGTACATTATCACTAGATAATAATCATGTTCTTCCCATTTCTGATTTGAAAACTAGTTTGGTGTCTGGAATAGTAGCCAGGCAGAAGTATTCCTTAGATGGACAAAATAAATTCATTATGAATCATTACTACATATCCAAGTCAAGTACCATGACTTTTTCATACAGATGAGCATTCTGAGATCAGAGCAGTGAAGATCAGCATCACTAGCCAGCAGTTAGAATGTTCTTTCTGATACAGCTCCCCCACTAAAACAGGGAGTGAGTAAAGCACATTTCCCACCTGACACTGGTAATAAAGAGTATACTAAGCTACAGAAGTCACGTATGTATATTCTCTTAAGTGTAGATAATGGTAGTTCACATCAAAGAAATTAATTTCCTCCAAATTTGAATATATTTTGTTAGTAGATGCTATGTTTGAATTTATTTGAGTAATAAACACAAGTTAATGTTCTTGGAGTTTTAGGGGGCCCAAGTCAGTGACATGATACCCTGAAAAAGTGCAAAGACTAAAAAGAGACTTGACTTCTTTCATCAGTGCTCTTAGAAACAGTCGTTTTGAAAGCTTTGTCTCTAGTATCTCAATTGTGAAGATGTCATCAAAACTGTCACAAGTGTTCACGATGGTTGTGAGGCCTATTTCACACAAGTGTGATGTGACATCATGTTTCAAATTCCTTCTGTCACCAGAACAATGTGTGCAGTCCCTCACAGGGAGCACCCACTGGGTTTATTCAACACATCAACACCAAAAATGTCTTTCTGCTTCTATGCACCAGCATGGTGCTTTTTTACAATACCAAACATTTAACCTCTTTTTCTCTTTGGGCGTTAGCTTCTAAGAAATTTTGAACTAAACTAATAGCCTATGTCTGACAATTGAGCAAGTCTATATGTTCATTTTAATGATGGTCTCATCTTAACACTTTCTCTTGCCTTTTTTTTAAAATTTATTTTATCTTAATTAGCCACAAATTTGGTAAGTTGCCTATAAGTCTTTGGAAGAAACAGGGGTATCTGTGTAGATAAGAAGTTCTTTAGTACAAGCTATAACAATAAATCAGAAAAATGTTAGAACCCACTTTACAGATAAGGAACCTGAGATACTGAGATGTAAAGTGACTTTCCAAGGACAAAGTTGGTGTGCTAAAGCCTTAGCTTCATGATTTTTCACATTCCAATTCCTTTTCTCACATGGTTGTATGTCCAATGTACACATAGACTTGGCAAACCCTTCTTTCCCTCATCACTGCTTTCTACTCTCTGCTCAGATGTGGCTTCCTCCTCTTCTGTCAGACATATTTGGGCTCTTTTGATGTGCTTTGATGTTTCCCATTCATTTCAATATATAAAAGAGTAAGAAGCATGAAGTCACACTTAGGATCTGACCTGTCTGTCTCACTTGCAGAAGAAGCTGTTAAAGGTAAAGAAGACTATTGACTTAGCTTGGACTGTGCCTCTAAACACCCAGTTTGTTCTCAGTTATAAAACAGAATGACTTATTTTTGAGTTCATCTTTTCTTAAAATTTCATCTGAGAATCTTAAAACATGTCAGATGTTAAATCTTTAATTTGAAACTTTTTCTTAAGATTTCTTATTGATATGATATAATTGGGGCAGAGTTTACTTAATATAAAATATTTTGCCATAGTATCAGAAGCTTATAAGTTAAAGTCCCTCATTTTGGCCAATGTCAAAAAACCTCAGAATTGATATCTGCACAAGGACTATGCCAGAAATTGTGCCAAGGAAGACTTGAAGTTAATGAAGACATGACCAGGCACCACAAAGCTAATTAGTGCACCGAATCTTCCTGTAGAAGGAAATTTGCTGTCATCACCCCTGGGTCCTAATTTGAGAATGACCTCAAGTCACACTTCTCAAGGTATTCCCAAGGGATTCCATATCAAGGGCTGTGATAGATGTCAGAGAAAATATAGTCTTCATACATGAATACATTTTTTCCTTTAACTGTTAAAGTTAAATGGTTTATTTTTACTACACGTTTCTCAGACCTTAATAGGTTAAAAAACACTGTCAATATCAAAAAAAGCAACATGATGGCCAGTCTTTCTTAAGCTTATATGGCCAAAGGTGAAACTTCTTGGAAATAGTGCCCCATGAATCACTGTGAAATAAACACATAAAAGTAGATACACTATTTTATTCATTCATGTTTTCAAGGATAAAAATTTAACTATGTACATAGTCTTAAATGTATATTTTGGTCCTTAAGGGCATGGAGCCATGCTGCTGGGTTTGTAATTGACTCCATCACATATTAGCCATGAGAATTGGGACAAATAATTTAACCTTTCCATTCCTTAGTTTCCTCAATGATAGAATCTATACCGGAGGCTTGTTACAAAGACAACTTGCAATGATAAAGATTTTTGGAAGCCATAGATGCATATTTTTTTCCCATTCCAATTTATTTTTCCTCTTCTCACATGTACATATGTCTAGTGTGCCCATAAACTTGGTACAGAGCGCCTTGGCCTCTTCACTGCTTTCCGCTGTCTTTTTAGGTGTGTCCTCCTCCTTTGTTAGACTGCACTGAGGTGTTTTGAGGGGTTTTGATGTTTTCTACTCATTTGGATACGTAGAAGTGCCTGAAAAAGCTTGGCAAGTGTTGGCTAATGTGCACATGATCTCTTTTTCTTATGTATTATATGTAATACTTTCTCATATATCATACACAAACAGTTCAACAATCATGAATAGACGAGTTTATTTGAAATTGTTCCATTTAAAAATGTGTCCAAATTGTTAGTTCATATTTTCATTGTTGTATCAAATATACATTAAGTATCTTGTATCTTCAGTCCTATAAAATCTCTGTAGCTACTGTGAGAAGACTCTTGCTTTTTTTTTTTTCCTTTATTTTTGGTTGTTGTGGTTTTTTGTTCATTTTTGTGTTGTAAGATTTGAAGGAGATAAAGAAGTGATCCATGTTTGGTATTGGGGAAAAGCGTCCCTGAGCCCCCAAGGCTCAGAGGTTCTTCAAAAGTTGCAGAGGTCTTTCAGATAGAGTCTTTGTATATTCAGTCTCCATGGACTTCTCTGAGACTAAGTCCAAACAGATGTATCCCTAGGAAGCATTCGGTACAACATTCACTACCATCAGTGGAATCCCTATTATGTGCATCGTTCTTTACACCTGCTGTTTCTCATCCTCATAATAGTCTGATGCTATCAATAATCTCACTTTCAGATAAGGAAACTCTGGCTTGAGGAAGTTCCACAGCTAGTGACATATGGAACTCGGGTCATAAACCAGGACTCACTGGTGTCAAAGCCCATCTCTTTGAGCTCCACCCTGCAGCCACATGAGCTCTGAAATCAGAACCAGCCATTGTCTTTCACATGAAGATATTAGGTGGCCAGGCAACCGAGGCAGAGACAATCAAATTAAAGGCAGCAAAACATGAGGTCAGGTATGTATTCTAATGAATCCAAATAGTTCATGTTTTCCTGTAAATTTAATGTTGTGAAGTTTGGGAAAAACTACTAAGGATTATTTTCCAGCTTTAAATTTTTTCTACCCATTAAATTTTTGGAAAAATATTTTCTCCTCATCAATAACTGTATGTCTTGTTTTGACCATATGAAGCTTGCTTACTTGGTTATTTTATTTGTTATGTAAGCAAGGTTGCACAGTCGTAGACATTACACATTTTCTTAAGGGGAAATAAAATACTTCATACTTTACCTCATTAATCTCCTTACTACTCCTAGAACTTCTAAGGAGGTACGACTATACATATAAATCAGGAGAATGGATTCAATAAGAACAATATTAGTAAAAGGCTTAATCTGTCTAGTTGACAAGGGTATTTCTTCATTTGTGATGCCTAATCTAAAACTCACCCTCCCTCAGTGGTCGCAGATCACTAACAGATCATAATAAATAAGGTATGGACATGGAAGAGACTATCAGGTTTTAAACTCTGTGTCACTTAGTTACTCATTTTACAACAATTATCAAACACATTATGTGCAAGCATGGTATGAAGTGTTGCAGATATATAGCAGTGGACAAGACAGATAAAAGTCTGCATGTATGAAAGTTGCATTCAATTGAGGAGAAGAAGATAACAGACTAAGTAAATTACACACATGCATACACATACATAAACACACCCCACATATGCCACACCATCTTATGTATGAAGGTAATAAATGTTATGGAGAAAATGAAAACAGGACAAAGGAAAAGAGTACATGCATCTCGAAGAGGGGGAGGTACAATTTTAAATAGTGTGACCAGGAAAAGTTACTATGAGAAGGCGTTTGATTTTGTTTTTGCTTTTTTTTTGGTTTTTGCTTTTTTTTTTTGGTTGTTGTTTATTTGTTTATTTTTGTGCTTTAAGATTTGAAGGAGGTAAAGAAGTGAATCATGTTGGTATTGGGGAAAAGCATCCCTGAAAGAAGAAAGAAGTGCAAAGGTGGGAATGTGCTAATGTGTCAGAGGAAGAGCAAGGAGATCAGTGAGGCAGAACAAATAAGCAGAGAAGACTAGGAACAGATGATATCAGATAGTGAATAGAAGGCCAGCTCTGGTTGGTCTGGAAGGCTGTTCTAAAGATTTTGGCTTTGGCTTAGAGACGATTAGCTAGTAGAAAACTCTCAGAAGAATAATGGGATAAGACTTTTATTTTGAAAAGGTCATGCCTCACCTTTCTTCTTCTAATTAGGTTGTAAGATGTTACAAAAGACTGACACACTGATCTTATAATAACAGAAAGATATCTAATCAGAAAGCAGAAGACACATGCTTTCTGATTGAGGTAAATTCCTGAAGCGAATAGGCCATTTCTAGGATTTGAAAGACCCTGGATGCTTTTATCCCTGGGTCCAGAGCTAGAAGGAACAATCATAAAAGAAAATATGGAAGACAGAGCCTAACTTCAAATCAAATGTAATGTTCATGTGAAGCTTGGTATGAGGAATGAGAGTTCCTAGGTATTCTGATCACAGAGTGAGTCAACATTCATCTGCATTTTCTTTTTCTTGGGCCATTTGCTGTGGGAAGCAGCACAGCAAAGACTCAGGGGTAAGCAAATAAAATGCGTAAAAGTCCTCCTAAAGTATCTGAGACCTTTGCTTAGTGCAAGGCAGCAGGCTGAGGAAGAATTTTTAAACATATATGGTAAATATATCCAAAAACAAGTAAAAACAGCAAAGGAAGATTACACACATGATCAGATGAGGGATTCGCAAACAAAACTACAAAAAAGAAGAAACAGAAAATCTAGAATTAAAAAGCATCAGAAATGATGAAGTCGTTTGATAGACTTCACAGTAGATTGGACACAGCAAAAGAAAGGATCAGGGAACTGACGTGCAAAGAGAAAAATACATTTAAAAGTAAACTGAATAGTCCATCTAAGACTGTGAGAGAATGTTACATGGTTTAACACACATGTAGTTTGAGTCTTAGCAGGAGAAGCGAGAGGCTTACAAATATAATAATCATTATTATTTTTTTAATTTTTTAATCTTTATACAATTTTTAAAGGTTACTTTACATTTACAGTTATTACAAAATATTGGCTAGGTGATATTCAAGAAGCCAAGGGAGAATAATATTTTTATAAATAAAGGATAGTGCTGAGAAGGTAAAAAATGAAAAAAAGAAGTCTCTTTCAGAGACATGAAAGTCATTGTGCCCCAACCAAGAGATAATTTGGAAAGATGAGAACTTTTTGGCATGTACCCTAACACTCTCACACAGATACATCATTCCAAATATAATTCTACTAAATGCCATATTTACTACTATGTACCTTCAATGTTCTAGACCTCATACATGCAAAATGATGAATATTTACCCAAATACCACAAGGCGTGTGTTATTATTCTCATTTCACAGAAATGAAATGAAGGCTCAGAGATGAAAGTGATTTGATGGAGGCCACATAAATGGCAGATATTGGAAAATGGTTTCTAACCCAAGACATACAGGTTGCAATGCTCACCTTCTTTCTCTTACACAGCACGATAAGGAAAAGCTCAAAACTCAGTGGCGCCTGCTTCTGTTGACTTTCATCTTATTTGCAAAATCTGGACTCATCTCACTTGGATAGACAATTGTTTTCACATGTTTTCCTTCTTTTTGTAAGCCAGGTTTACCATGGGCTCTTAATCATTGCTGCAACAGATAAAGCCGACTGGTAAAAACAAGTCTCTATTATTCATTTGGAACCACTTTATGGAATGAGATACTGTATCACCAAAGGAAACAGATGGTCCATGCTCCTGGTAAAAATGTTTTACAAAGGTATCCCCACCTAAATTCCGCAGGTTCTGAATCCATTACTACCAAATGTGATACTCACAAGGTCATAATGTATGTTGATCTTTAATTACTTTACAATGAGAAATATAGTATATTTGTAAATGACATTAGGGAAAAGACAGTATTTTAGTAAAGATACATAATATAATTAAATATGATGTATTCGGATTTCAGATCCAGCAATGAGAAAAAGCTAACTAAATAAATGAAGTTTGTTCTACAGTTCTTCCTAACTCCCCTCCATTCATCCAACTGGACTCCTCTGGTCCAAGTCCAACCCTTTAATTAGAAAGACTTTTCTAAAATGCAAATCAGATTACACTGCTGTCCTATTTAAAATTTTTAGATGACTCCCCATCACCTTCAGGGGGATGATCTCGAGCAAGCTCTTTAAATGCTAACTACCCAAGATTACAAAGTTAGTAAAGCTGCCTAGTTGGGAGTAAACTCCATCTTATCAGTCTCCCACTCTAGCTTTCAATCACGAAGCTGTAAGGACTTTTTAAGACAGGGGTTGGTAAGGTACATTCTGAGTCCCTCCTGCCTCTTATTTTTGTAGGGCTCACAGGCTGAGAAATGTTTCTACCATTTAAAAAAATGTATTTTATTGAAGTGTAGTCGATTTACAAGGTTGTGTTAATTTCTTCTGTACAGCAAAGTGATTCAGTTATACATAGATATATTTTTTCCTACTCTTGTCCATTATGGTTTATTACAAGATATTGAATATAGTTCCCTGTGCTCTACAGTAAGACCTTGTTGTTTATCCATTCTCTATATACTAGTTTGCATCTACTCATCCCAAACTCCCAATCCATACCTTCCCCTCATCCTTCCCCTTTGGCAACCACAAGTCTGTTCTCTATCTCTGTGAGTCTGTTTCTGTTTTGTAGATAGTTTCCTTTGTGTCGTATTTTAGATTGCATATATAAGTGATATGATACGGTATTTGTCTTTCCCTTTCTGACTTACTTCACTTAGTATGGTAATCTTTAGGTCTATTCATGTTGCTGCAAATGGGCTTGTTTCATTCTTTTTTATGGCTGAGTAGTATTCCAGTGTGTGTGTGTGTGTGTGTGTGTGTGTGTGTGTGTGTGTGTGTGTGTGACATTTTTATCCATTCATCTGTCAATGGACATTTAGGTTGCTCCCATGTCTTGGCTATTGTAAATTGTGCTGCTATGAACATAGGGGTGCATGTATCTTTTGAATTAGTTTTGTCCAGATATATGCCCATGAGTGGGATTGCTGGATCATATGGTAATTCTATTTTTAGTTTTTTTAATTACAATTTCATAACACATGGAAAATACACGAGACTCAAATATCAGTGTCCATTGAAAAAATTGTAATGGAACACAGTCACGCCCATGTATTTTTGTATTGCCTATAGCTGCCTTCAAGCAACAAATATTGAATAGTTGCAACAGAGATTGCTTGGCCCACAAAACTTAAATATTTACTACATTGATCTTTATGGAAAAAAATACGTCAGCACCTAAATTAAAGACTATCATTAGGTAAGAGGGAAATAGGAAGCTAGAGAAGGAAGTTGAGTCAAGTTATCAAAGGTCAAATCACTACATCAAGAAATTTGGACTTCTTTTATGACTTTTCTTTTTTTTGGCCTTACCACATGGCATGTGGGATCTTAGCTCCCCAACCAAGGATAGAACCCATGCCCCTGGCAGTGGAAGTGCAGAATCTTAACTGATGGGCCGCCAGGGATGTCCCAAGAAATTTCGACTTATAACAAATCTGGGCTTTATGTATCAAGATATAGTCTTTGGAAAATTTGTAGTTGTATAAAATATATGAAGATGTATATCATAATGTATATTAGAGTTAAACATGTCGGAAATATGTATGTATAATCACTTGAGTGCATTTTGCTGTTTTGTCTTCAAAGTGCTATTCTTTCTTGTTGAAAACGCCTCCTTTGGTATCTCATTAACACAGACTCTTTTTTCAAAATTTATTTTAGCCATCACCTCCCCCAGGAAGGTGCCCCGACTTCCTCCTTCCCCTACTGGGAGGTGCCCCTCTTCCGTGTTCTTTCAGCTTATGCTTCTCTGTACGATGGACATTTTCAACAAAGTTTTTCATGACTGATTTTTGTAACTCAGCTCCTGAAAGCCTGGGATCCTTTCTTATTTTTCTTTGTAGCACTGTGTCTAAGAAATTACCCAACATATTAGTAGACGCTTACTAATACAAGTTTGTGAATTAATATTCAAGAAATGCCACACACTTCTTTGACTCAATTTGATTCTGAATTCACTCAGAGTCTGGGTTCCTTCTCTTATAAAAGCCCTGGAGATGTCAGAAAATCTTGGTGAGCTGTTCACATGTTTGGGAAAATAGGAGCTGGTTGGGAGACTTACAAAGAGAATCTTTATAAGGGACCTGAGCCTTGTTTAAGCTAAAATACCTGTAAATATTAAGGGGGAAAAATTGTTAATCATAGTGAATATTCTCTATTCATTTGATCACCAAAAGCTTACTACGTAGAGGGTGAAACAAGCACCAAGAAGAATGCTTGGCATGTCATGGGCAAATGGACTTTTTAAAAGAACAGACCAGTAAATTACTAATTAGAGATACTGGAGAGCTGTTATAGAGCATTAGGATGTCCAGGCACAGACTTAGGGCACCTTCCTAAACTCTATGTAGTTTTGTTATTCTAAGTAACAAATACGATAACCATGATGATTATTAGCATTTTCGGACTGGTTGCTTGGATCCAGGCAATTACTTTACATGCATTTCTTTAATTTTTGCAACAATCCCATGAGGCTGGTACATGTATCTTATGGACATGGTAGGTAACCTCTAATAATTTATGGCACACATACTGGTTTTCTCCATGTGTCTTTCTGGCTTCTGCCTCCGACACCAAGCACTTACTCTCTCTCTATACCCTCCTGGGAGAGATTTTTTGTTCATTTAAACACAATCCTCTTGTGTCGGCTTTTGTTGTGCTAAGTTCTTCACGCAGGGATGCTTCATAAGCTCCTGCTCAGCCTGAAGACTGGCCACAGAGATCCCTATGGAAGGTATCAGGGAATATGTTCTTTCACTTACCCATTTTTTTCGCTTTTATGTATCAGGCAGTGGGAATTGAGAAATAACAAATATGGTGCCTAACAGCATGGTTTTCCAATGCTCAGGGGAAGCCAATGTGATGATAGATGCTCTGACTGAAGCTTCCTGAGTCACGGGTCACAGGAGATACTGTGCCTAGGCCTGCCGATGGGGGCCACAGAGGGCTTTACAGAAGCAACAGCGTCTAAACGGAGAAGGCACAGAGGAAAAGACGTGTGCCAGGAAGGGCATTCTAAATAGAGACACAAGCAGACCCACAGAGGCATGAGTCAGCATACAATTTTGAAAAAGTCCTGGTAGTTTATCAGCCATGGAATGAGAAAAAAGGGCACAGGGGCAGAGAGTGAGGTGAACGGGAGAGGGGGCCGATAGAGCTGGATTGATATATATGCTTGAGTGTCACAGCAAGAAACTAACAACCAGAGACAGAGTGGAACCAGCATGTGGCAGCAGCATGGCCCAGGGATCATGGTACCACGTAGAAGACAATCATCATCTGTGGTTTTGTATTTTGCTGCCCTGGTAAACAGCCAGGGCTATATTCCACATGGGAGGTAAGAAATCTAGGTGATAAAATAGTACGACAAAAGCTGCAGTGAGAACACAGAAGTGGGATTTGAAAGAGGAATCATCATTACTCTGGGATTCAGTAAGTAGTTTACTTAAAAGAATGTGTTGTTTCACTGCAATATATATTTTTTTAAATCATGTATATATGTGTAAACTTGTTACCAGTTTTGTACAGTTTTCTACTTTTTTCTCTCTCTTTTTTTTTTTTCATTTGGCATACCACTGTAAATTGAGCAGATATTTCAAATGGGGGGGGAACTAGTAGACTGATGATAGAAAAATTAAAGGATACTTTATCTTGTAATCATTTTTTTTAATTGGGGTATAGTTGCTTTACAATGTTGTGTTAGTTTCTGCTGTACAATGAAGTGAATCTGCCACATGTATACATATATCCACTCCCTCTTGGACCTCCCTCCTACCCCACCCCCATCCCACCTATCTAGGTCACCACAGAGCACTGAGCTGAGCTTCCTGCATTATACAGCAGGTTCCCACTAGCTATTTGTTTCACACATGGTAGTGTATATATGTCAATCATGCTGAATTGTTAATAAAAGAGAATAACACTTTTAGTTAATCTAAGCAAAATGCCCTCCTTTGTAACAATTTGCTATTATATTTAAATGGAAAAGAGAGCATTATTATGAATGAATGAATGGAATAAATGAAGGAATATTTAAAAATTATACTTCTATAATCTTTTTATTGTTGAGTGCCCCAAAAATCCCTGCATATGAGAAGGAAGTACACTGAATGAGGCTTTCCCACCCAAACTTGTTGGCAAACTAGTTGAACTAGAAAGTTATTTAAGAAGACGCATTTTACATGTCATTTCATTCTTATAAAAAACTTAAAAGTTATATGCTTCTACACCTAATTCAACAATAAATTATTGTAAACAAGGGGGGGCCAGGGAAGTAAACTATTGTGCCCAAGGTCACATGAATGTCTAACACCAAAGTCCAAGTTTCTTCCTGTGCTACCCAACATGTAGAAAAATTGGATTTAGGCAGAGATACCTTGTTTTTCACAGTCTTAGCTTGAATGCAAATACCATAACATGAGGGCTTTTTGAGACAGAGAAAAAGGTTGTGTTTAATGCTAGAAATAAATCTTCCGCTATCAGAGAGTGCTTACATGAGTATACAATAGCATTACCTGCACCCTGCACATGGATTATCAGTAACAGCATCATTGTAGGAGAATTGTGTAGAATTGAAGTCTGTTTATGAGACAGCTTATAAACCTGGGCACTGTTTTAAGGTGAACTTCAGTGATTTTTTTCAAAGTTCCCACTCTGTTAAATTCTATAAATATCTGACTGTAAGATAGCCAGTGAAGACCTCTGAAGTCATCTATTCTCAATCCCATTATATTTTCGGTGGATGAAAGCAAGAATCAGAGAAAAGAAGAAATTATATAGAATATTTGATTCTTGCCTATTTGATCAAAATATGTAGTAATAATTTGCTAGGTCTTTTATGAAGCATTCATAATAGCACAGCATGTCAAAATTGATGTTAATATCTTCATGATATAGATAAAGACCCAAGCTGGGAGAATTTGGTGGCTTTCCCAGGATCACACATCTAGTGCACTGACAAGACTGGCACTGAGACTGACTTGGTTTTGTTCTAATTTCTGCCTCATCTGAGTAGAATAAGGGCTAGAACACAGATCATGTTGAGCCTTATAGTTAAGTGCTTCATCTCCTATGCCAGCTGCCATGACCATCCCGTCCATATGAGACTGCCTGGAAGTGAACAGAAGAGATGGACAGGGCAGGGCAAGAAGGACATAGAGATAATTCCAGTTTATTGTATGTAATCTAGATTTCCCTCTATTTAAAATCCTATACCAGTTTTATCCCCATGAAATCCTGCATGTCCTAAGTGCACAGAACCATACTGCTCATCAACTGTTAAGTTCTGTACTCAGCTTCACTGGTGATTCATGCTGTGACCTTGACAAAAACCACTAAGCCTTTCTTTATCTCAGTTTCTCCATCCATAATGTGATTATAAATATTACATGCCTCTTAGTTACTTGACAAGGGTCACAAAGACATTAATAATGTAATTATTTCTAAAGCACTTGGAAATTCTTGAGTGAAATATATTAAAAATATCACCACACTCAAAATATTCCCTGACAGGAGACTTAAATGAGAAGACTATTGCACTCCGAGTGGAAAATATGTCTGACGGGGTACATAAAGTTGCTTGAGAAAAATGTCTTTCATACAAAGGTCCCAAAGCTTCATTAGTTTTGTTTAGCGTGCTGAGACAGAGGTGTGGAAACCATGGGGACGGGCCTCAGTAGGATGTGCTCTTTTCTCTACAGTTTTACAACTCTAATAAAACTAGAAAAGCAAATGAGACTGTAAGAGCCCCCAAACTAGGGTTGCCAGATACAGTACAGGACACACAGATAACATTTAAATTCCAGATAAACAAAAACTAATGTATTCTATAAGTACATCCCAAGTATTACATGGGGCATATTTATACTAAAATTATTATATATGTGAAATTCAAATTTAATAGCATGCTTTTTTTTTTTTTAATTTGCTAAGCCTGGTAACTCTTATCTCAAATCTTACTTATTTAACTAAGTTCCCTATTTGTCAATCTGAATTTGAGGAAACCTTATGTGGGATGATTGTAAAGACAGACAAGTTTATTAGTTTCAGATAGTATAAAAATTAAGCAAATTGTGATAGTATTCTCACTAAGTTGCAATTCCTCAAAAGCAAATATGAGGTTTGTATTTTCTTTGTATTTTCTGGATTTGGCATGGTTTTTGTAACATTGTAAGCAGCAGATAAATGTTTGTTGAATAAATTAATGAGTACATGGCAAAGTGAATGAACAGCTTGAATTAAACTGAAGGAATTTAAGGCACTTTGGGAGCTTATTTAAAAATATATATTTGGGTTATAGTCAGTTGCCACAATAATTCTATATGGTATGTTCTTCTAAGATGGCTAAATTAGTTTATTAAGTTGCTTACAAACTTTTATTAAATGTAGCAAACATTTATCGAAGGCCTTTTTATGTGCAAAGTGTTTATCCTTGTTCTGGATTGTACAATCTATTACTTATCAGGTTATTTGTTATTAATTCTGGAGAAAATTCTACCTCTTCAATTATAGACATAATCACATTATCATAATTGGTTACTTGTAATTTATTGCAGAGTGAGTATATTCTAAACAAAAACAGGAGTGGTGAGAATGGAGAATATGAAAAGATCTTGAAAAAGCTACTTTTTCCAGCTTTATTAAGATATAACTGAAAAAACTGTATGTATTTACTGAGTAAAATGTGACGATTTGATATACATATACATTGTGAACTGAATACTACAGTCAAGCTAATTAACATATCTATCACTTCACATGGTTATCATGTTTTGTGTGTGGTAAGAACATTTAAGATCTACTCTCCTAGCAAATTTCAAGTATACAGTACAGTATTATTAAACTATAATCATCATGCTGTACTTTAAATGTCCAGAATTTATTCATCCTGTGTAATTGAAACTTTGTATCTTGACCAACATCTTTCATTTCCCCCACCCACAGGCCTTGGCAAACCTTCTACTATCTTCTTCCATGAGATGAAGTTTTTTAGATTCCACATATGAGTGAGATTATGCAGGATATTTTCCTGTGCTGGCTATTTTATTTAGCATAATTTCCTTAAGGTTCATACATATTGTTGCAACTGTGATGGATACAGGTTGATTTGATATCTTGGTTACTGCAAATAATGTTACAATGAACATGGGGTGCAGATATCTCTTCAAGATACTGATTTTATTTCCTTTGGATATATACCCAGAGTTGGATTGCTGGATCATACGTTAGTTCTATTTTTAATTTTTTGAGGAACTTCCATACTGTTTTCCATAATGGTTGTACCAATTTACATTCTCATCAATAACAGACAAGGGTTCCCTTTTCTCTACATCCTTGCAAATACTTATCTTTTATCTCTTAGGTAAGAACAATCTAACAAGTGTGAGGTGATATCTTATTGTGGTTCTAATTTGCACTTTGATTTGCATTTCCCTGATGATTAGTTATGTTGAGCATTTCTTTTTTTTCATATACCTGTTGGCCATTTGTGTATCTTCTTTGGAAAAATACCTATTCAAATTCTTTGCCCATTTTTAAATTGTGTTATTTATTTTATTGCTATTGAGTAGTATGACTTCCTTCAATATTATGGATATTAACCTCTTATCACATGTATGTCTTACAAATATTTTCTCCCATTCCATAGGCTGTCACTTCACTTTGTTCATTGTTCCTTTGCTGTGTAGAAGCTTTTTAGTTTAATGCAATCCCATTTGTCTATTTTTGCTTTTGTTTTCTTTGCTTTGAGGGTTACATCCATAAAATTATTGTCCAGACCAATGTCAGGAAGCATTTTCCTTATGTTTTCTTCTAATACAGTTTCAGGTCTTACATTTAAGTCCTTAATCCATTTTGATTGACATTTGTGTGTTGTGAGGTTAGGGCCCAATTTTATTTTTCTGCTTGTGGACATCTAGTTTTCCTAAGACCACTTATTGAAGAGATTATTCTATCCTCTTATGTGTTCTTGGCACCTTTACTGAAGATCAATTGTCCCTAAATATGTAAATTTATTTCTGGGTTCCTTGTTCTGTTCTTTTTGTCTATCTGTCTGTTTCTATGTCAGTACCATACTGTTTTGGTTACCATAGCTATGTATATTTTGATTTATCTTTTTTTTTTTTTTTTTGCTGTACACGGGCCTCTCACTGTTGTGGCCTCTCCTGCTGTGGAGCACAGGCTCCGGGTGTGCAGGCTTAGCGGCCATGGCTCACGGACCCAGCCACTCCGCGGCATGTGGGATCTTCCCGGAGCGGGGCACAAACACGTAACCCCTGCATTGGCAGGCGGACTCTCAACCACTGCACCACCAGGGAAGCCCAATAGCTATATATATTTTGAAATCAGGTAGCATGATGATTCCAGATCTGTTCTTTTTGCTGAAGATTGCTTTGGATTTTCAGAGTCTTTTATGGTTCAATATGAATTTTAGCATTGATTTTTTTATTTGTATAAAAAATGCCCTTGCAAATTTGATAGGGTTTGCATTAACTCTGTAGATGTATTTGGGTAGGATAGATATTTTAACATTACTAATTCTTCCAAACCATGAACATAAGATATCTTTCCATTCCTTTGTATCTTCTTCAATTTATTTCATCAGTGTTTTATAGTTTTAAGTGTACAGATTTTTCATGTTTTTGGTTACATTTATTTCTAAGCATTTTATTATTTTTGATGCTTCTGTAAATGCAATTATTTTCTAAATTTCTATTTCAGACATAACTTTGTTGTTAGTTTATAGAAATGCAACCAATTTTTGCATATTGATATTTGTATCCTGATCTTAAAAGAAAAACTTTGAGCTTTTCACCTGTGACTAAGATGTTAGCTGTGGGCTTGTCATATATGGCATTTAATATGTTGATATTCATTCCTTCTACAGCTAATTTGTTGAAATGTTTTATCAGGAATATGTGTTGAATTTTGTCAAATGTTTTTTATGTATCTGTTGAGATGATCATCTGATTTTTATTCTTCATTCTGTTAATATAGTGCATAATATTTATTGATTTGTGTATGTTGAGCTATGTTTGCATCTCAGGGATAAATCCCACTTGATCATGGTGTATGATACTTTAAATGGGTTGTTGAGTTCAATTTTCTAGTATTTTGTTGAGGTTTTTTGTATCTATATTTATCAGGGATATTGACACATAGTTTTATTGTTGTGTCCTTGTCTGTCTTTGTTTTATGAGGACGATTTCTGGCCTCATAAAATGAGGTTGAGAGTACCCCTGCTCTTTGTTTACTGGAAGAATTTGAGAAGGATTGGTATTAACTCTTTTTAAATGTTTAATAGAATTCACCAATTAGCCAACTGGTCCTGGACTTTTGTTTCTTGGAAGATATTTGACTATAGATTCAATTTTCTTACTAGCATTCAGTCTGCTTTGATTTTCTATTTCCTTATGAATCGGCCTTGGTAGATTGTATGTTTCTATGAATGTATCCATCTCTTCTAGGCTTTCCGATTTGTTGGTGTATAATTATTCAAAGTAGCCTCTTAGAATCCTTTGTAATTCTGTGGTATCAGGTGTAATGTATCCTCTTTAATTATAATTTTATGTACTCAATTTTTCTCTCTTTTTTCCCTTAATAAGTCTAGCTAAAGGTTTGTCAACTTCATCTGTTCAAAAAATTGGAAAATTCACAAAATTGTGGAAATTAAACACATTCCTTTTGAAACTTAAAAAAAGTGTCTTGAGACAAATGAAAATGGAAACACAACATATCAAAATTTATGAGATGCAACAAAAGCAGTTCTAAGAAGGAATTTTATAGCTGCAAACATATGCATTATGAAACAAGAAAGATCTTAAATAAACAACCTAACTTTACTTCTCCAGAAATTAGAAAAAGAACAGCCCAAGCTCAAAGTTAGTACAAGAAAGAAAATAGCAAACATAGAATAAGAATAAATAAAATGGAGACTAGAAACCAGCTGAAAAACTAGAAGTCGTTAGAAGTACACATATGTAGGTGAAGAAAGAAATCAAGGGAGAATAAAACCTCCACTGAAATGTGAAATAGACCCTGGGGTCTGAGGCCAGACATTCTGGGTTTAAATTCTTACCATTTTCAAGCTCTGCAATCTTGAGAAGTTTACTTAATTTCTCAAAGCACAGTCTCTTTAACTACATAGAGGAAATAATAGTAGAACCTACAGCATTAAATAATTTGGAATATTGCACAAGATAATGCAAATGAAGCTCTTAATCTAGTCCCTGGCAGGAAAGACACGCTCTGCTCTCCAGGTATCTTTCATCTTCATTCATTGTATTATTATTGATGCCATGGGGTAAAAGTATGATTACTTATCTACTTGAAATTAGTGATTTAAAAATATATTCTCTATAAAACACAAATATAATTATATTCCAGAGTTACATTTATAATTCACATAAAAAAAGCTAACATGAAATAAGTGTATTTGTACAAACTGAATGCTATTTGCAGACCACAGTGGACTCTGTCTCTGGATTGTGGTGATATCATTTGTTCTCCTTTGTTATTAAAGTTGATACAGTGATAATGTTTGAGAAGCTCTAGGGTAAAAAATAAAAAACAACTTGTGTATTAGTGTAGAATAGGTGCTCATTAAATGCTACCTATCCTTATGACGATTATGATGTTTCAGGTTTCTTATATTTGTTATCATGTTTGACTCCCACAAGCAATGGTTATGTCATGGTTCATTACTCCCAAAGTATATATGAGAAAATAGAGCCTCAAAGGGTCAACGAACCTTTCCAGGGCATCCCACTTTACAAATTGGTTAGACATCTGGGTTTGCATGATGACAACCCCCTTGCCTTTTTATTTCATGTCAGTTTTCCAATGGAAAAGTGTGGCCAGGGCCTGCATTGTGGGGAAAGTGGCCCCATCTGAATATAGAGAAAGGGTTCCAAGGTGGAGCTCTAAATTTATTTTGCTTCATAATGAGCTAGACCATCCAGACCTGGTCCCCTTTCTAAACCTCACCTCAAGAGCAATCACATAAACTTATAAACTGAAAAATGATGATTACAGACCTTGACAACAAACACTAATAACAAAAATGATAATGGCCTTAAGTAACATGTTTCTGAGTCTATCACACAGCTGATCACCACTGAGGGAGGGAGGAGCTAGAGGTTATGCCCTCTGCAAGAGGACACTTCCTGCCACTGCCAGAGGTAACAGCAGTGAGTCTAGGTCTGGTAATGGTGTTAGCTTCAAGCTCTGTTAAATACATGAATAACAATTGTACAATATCTTATTCAGAGCAAAATTACCACTCTATTACCTGCTTTACTAACAGTGAATAAATTACACTTTGACACAGAATTTGTATTGATCAAGCAAAAAGAACATACTAGAGGAAAAGAAGACTGATCTTCCCCCAACGTTTTCCCAGGGCCTCTCTTGCTTTCTTGTATGCTCCTAGCTTTTCTTTCCTGTGCTTAATTTTAGACTCCTCTGTGCCTCACTCACTGAAGCCAGTTAACTACTAATTACCCCATTTATGACCCCACTCACGTCCTCCCTCTGAGAACTATTTTGTCTCTAGTCCAGTGGTTTAACTTTAGCATGGGGAGAGTTTGCTAAAGATTGTCAGCCCCACTAGATTTTCTGATTCTTGGGCCCACAATTTGCATTTATAACAAGTTTCTAAATGATGCTGCTGGCCTGGGGCACATTTGAACATTACTGCTCCAGACAGAGAGATACTGGCTCAGAAGAGCTTTTGGCTCAGTCTCCAGCTCTTTGCTGTGGGTAACCTAGTTATTTGCTATAGACAATCAATTCTACTTGAACCTGTTATCAGAATCTAAGACCCTTGCAGCCTTGACCTTTTGAATTCTTCGCCTAACCCCGATTCCCTATCCATAGAGCATCCATACAGTACCTGTCTTCCCGTTTCTTACCAAATATCTATAGTGCCTATAAGAAA
>NW_006783631.1:6329701-6351403 GCF_000442215.2 Lipotes vexillifer | reverse complement strand
TATAAGAAAGAGTGTAGAAAAAGTCAGACAAGAAGCAGTCTCTGAAGTCGGGCAGATCTGGCTATGAATTCCAGGCCACTGAAGACATTTCTCATGTTCCCTAATCTCACTGGGTTTGCTTCATTATTTTAGAAGTCAGTCTAAACAATAGTCAGTGTGCAAAGTATTGTGAAGCTTGCATAAATGAACAGTAAGGTTCTCAAATTTAGGGGCACAACAGAATCTCCTGAGGATTTGTTAGCCCAGATTTTGAGGCCCATCACTAGAGATTCCGAGTCTAGGTATGGGGTGGAGCCTGATAATTTGCACTTATGCTAAGTAAATAGAGGATGCTGATGTGATTGGTCCAGAGGCCACGTTTTAAGGACCACTAGCTGGTAAAAAAAAAAAAAAAAAGGGCTTAGCACAGAGCTCAGCCATCTGTAGAGAGTCAAAATGTATCTCCCTGTCTTCCTTTTTTGATTGGTCCTTGTGGTTTTTATTATTTGAATGGATCCATAGAAACATCCTTGTCCCAAGGTCAGCCTAACCTGATTTCTCTAAATTTGACATTCTCATTTACCAGTTCAAAAGTCTGTTCCATTTGTATTCTTTACCCTCATGGCCAATCTGGTCCTATCATAGTCCATTTCTTTGGTAATATGGCATCTTTATCCAGGCTTAATATCTTCTCTATTTCTCTACCTTTTCAGCTGCATGTGGCTTCTCCTCAGAAACTCTTTCCTGTAATTAGTCACACACTTTGGCAGCCGTGAAGCTGTGAGACTAGATTATTTTCTGCTCCAGGTGAAGGCAGAAGTTCATCTGAACTCTCGCTGTTGGAGAGGCTTTGAATGCAGCGTTCTGTTAAAACAAACAGTCTCCATGCAGACAGCTGCACCTGTCCCCAAACACTTTCAACTTTTTAAAAGCAACAGGAAGATAAAAGAGCATCAAATCTATTTGGAAATTGTCCTCTGGCAATAAGCCTCTTGTTTCTGACTCAGGAAAGAAGCTTTCAAGCCTCCACTTTTCATCTCTCCATTGCCCACCTCTCTTCCTCACACTGTGCACTGGGTCCTCCCACACTCCCCCTCCACCCCATTGTGCCCAGGTGCAGTGATGTATAAGGCAAAGATAAGACTGTATTTTTAAGAGATAAAAGCCAGCATACTCCATTTATAATGCCTTGCTCTTCCACTCCATGTTTCATCTCAGGATCTCTAGCCACTACATAAATGCTATACAAAACTTGCTATTGTCCTTGGTTCCCCAAGGGGAAATTGAATGTAAGCCACTCTCTGTATATTAGTGCATCTCAGCAACTCCAAAGGATTGTAGACTAATTTAAAGGGTCCCTGTGCTTTCTGGAGCTGCTCCTGCTTCTCTAAAATGCACTAATTGTTTAAAGGGCATTGTAGGTAAACATGAAAATGTAGTTTCTGTGCAAGAGCAGCCTCTCAGAATGCATTTTGGAAAGTTAACTTTAGGACCAACTACATATGATAGATGATATATGACAGATCGAGTGATTGCTTAAAATAAATCAATTTTAAAATAGCACACCACAACAGAATTCACATTAGGGAGTCAGTAGACCTAAATACATAATAATCTAAAGTTCATCAAAAAGTTAGAGAGCTGAACTTTATATGTACCACACAACCCACTCTCCCTCCACACACTGGACACCAGTGAATGAACAGCAACTTTAAGAATGTCACCCTCCTTGTGCAGTGGTTCAAGGTTGTTAGACAATCAGTGTGCATCTCAAGTTTCTCTGCTTTCTGAAGGTTGGTGAAATGCTACAGAATGAATCTGGGAGGAAGGACCAAACCCCAGTCCAAAAAGTTTTATCAGCCTTCTTATTGCTAAATCTTCCCTCTTGCTAATTTTCTTTTTCTCTTTTGCATTAATACGAACTAAATTTTCTCAAACAGATTTTACTTTCAATGATTCTGTCTGTCACTAGTTAGAAGTCTATCAGTCCACAGAATAAGTACTGTGTACTTATTGTGATGAAGGCATGCAAACATCATTCTTACAGTCAGTGACACGAGGACCATTTGAAGAAGCAGTTATCCATCATGGCAAGTACGTACGCTGACATCCATTGGCTGTCTGCTCTGGGACATGGTGGTGCATATATTATTGTATTTGTACTAAACAACAATGCTGTGTAGCAAATATCAATGTCCCAGCATTTCAAGGCTTAGGGGAGATGTGTAACGTGACTGAATTTATAACCTAGTGAGAAAATCAAGATTAGATCTCAAACATGAGTAGATCAAAAACCTATGTTGTCTATTCTTGCTTCTATTCTATTCTATTCTTGCTTCTAGAAGCAACTATTGCTTCTACTGTAGGCGATAAGAGAGACATCAAACCTGGCTTCATCAAATTTAGTTTTTTTTCCTTTATGTACATGATGGCTTTACATATGTGATTTAATTAAATTGAACAGTTAGACATTGGCATTTGCATTGCTTGAACAGTCACTGGTTAGTGACTTGTTAGGTTAAGAAGATCTAACCAGAGTTAAAACAGTAATAACATGTTTAGGTTTCGTTTCAAAGATCATTTAGCCATTCAGTAATTTGCCATATCCAGGGGAAGTTTTGATTGTGCAGGAGATGCTGCTGGTGTTCTGTGGGCAGAGACAAACATAGTAGAGAATAGGAGGGTCACTTAAAATGAATCATCCTGTATTCATTCCACATCATTTTCAAATATATAATGGACATTCATGTAGAAGGACAAACTTGTTCAAAAGTTTTGAGCCTGCAATCTAACCCCATTTTACATATTAAAAACGTTTTTTGCATAGTTTTTATATTACTGAATTTTTCAGAAGTGCAACTAACCTGTAACTTGAGGTAAGGTTTCACTTTTTTTGTTTTTACTTTTTTTGTTAAGAACGCTGCTGAGAATTGTTCACTCTTTCGGAAAAACACATCATGAGAAACAATGCTGTAATATTAGAATTGTTAATAAAATACACCTGTCTCAGGCAGCTTCTCTAGCTGTTACTTTCATTATGATTCTATGTACAGATGCAAGCATTTATTTCTTTATGTTTTCTTTACTAGAACTTCCTGGTCATTTGCATATTCAATAGCATATGAATTCAAAGTAAACTACTTTCCTTTTGTTTCTCCTTTATATTAGTCTTACAGCAACATTTTAAAAAATCTTGTGTTGTTAAGTTACATTATGTACAAATTCTGTTTCAAAATATTAAAATGGCATTATGAAATATTTATTATAAAATGTTCTATTGGTCATTATAAGGATGAGAACTACAGTGTTAACTAAACTCTAAACCGCCTATGTGAGTTTTTGACTTTTACCTTCTTTTTTTTTTTTAACATCTTTATTGGAGTATAATTGCTTTACAGAATTGTGTTAGTTTCTGCTGTATAAAAAAGTGAATCAACTATACATATACATATATCCCCATATCCCTTCCCTCTTTGGATCTCCCTCCCACCCTCCCTATCCCACCCCTCTAGGTGGTCACAAAGCCCCAAGCTAATCTCCCTGTGTGATGCAGCTGTTTCCCGCTAGCTATCTATTTTACATTTGGTAGTGTATATATATCCATGCTACTCTCTCACTTCGTCCCAGCTTACCCTTCCCCCTCCCCGTGCCCTCAAGTCCATTCTCTACATCTGCGTCTTTATTCCTGTCCTACCCCTAGGTGTGTCAGAACAATTTTCTTTTTTTTTAGATTCCATATATATGTGTTAGCATATGGTATTTGTTTTTCTCTTCCTGACTTACTTCACTCTGTATGACAAACTCTAGGTCCATCCACCTCACTACAGGTAATTCAATTTCTTTTCTTTTTATGGCTGAGTAATATTCTATTTTATATATGTGCCACATCTTCTTTATCCATTCGTCTGTTGTATGACACTTAGGTTGCTTCCATGTCCTGGCTATCGTAAATAGTGCTGCAGTGAACATTATCGTACATGACTCTTTTTGAATTATGGTTTTTTCAGGGTATATGCCCAGCAGTGGGATTGCTGGGTCACAAGGCAGTTCTATTTTTAGATTTTTCAGGAACCTCCATACTGCTCTCCATAGTGGCAGTATCAATTTACATTCCTACCAACAGTGCAAGAGGATTCCCTTTTCTCCACACCCTCTCCAGCATTTATTGTTTGTAGATTTTTTGATGATGTCCATTCTGACTGGTGTGAGGTGATACCTCATTGTAGTTTTGATTTGCATTTCTCTAATGATTAGTGAGGTTGAGCATCCTCTCATATGTTTGTTGTCAATCTGTATATCTTCTTTGGAGAAATGTCTGTTTAGGCGTTCTTCCCATTTGTGGATTGTGTTGCTTTTTTTTTTTTATATTGACCTGTATGAGCTACTTGAATATTTTGGAGATTAATCCTTTGTCAGTTGCTTCGTTTGCACATTTTTCTCCCATTCTTATGGTTGTCTTTTCATCTTGTTTATGGTTTCCTTTGCTGTACAAAAGCTTTTAAGTTTCATTAGGTCCCATTTGTTTCTTTTGGTTTTTATTTCCATTCCTCTAGGAGGTGGGTCAAAAAGGATCTTGCTGTAATTTATGTCATAGAGTGTTCTGCCGATATTTTCCTTGAAGAGTTTTATAGTGTCTGACCTTACATTTAGGTTTTTAATCCATTTTGAGTTTGCTTTTGTATACAGTGAAGGGAGTTCTAATTTCATTCTTTTACAAATAGCTGTCCAGATTTCCCAGCACCACTTATTGAAGAGGCTGTCTTTTCTCCATTGTATATTCTTGCCTCCTTTATCAAAGATAAGGTGGACATATGTGTGTCAGTTTCTCTCTGGGCTTTCTATCCAGTTCCATTGATCTATATTTTTGTTTTTGTTTCAGTACCATATTATCTTGATTACTGTAGCTTTTCAGTATATTCTGAAGTGAGGGGGTCGAATTTATCCATCTCGGTTTTGCTTTCTAAAGATTGCTTTGGCTATTCAGGGTCTTTTGTGTTTCCATACAAATTGTGAAACTTTTTGTCCTAGTTCTGTAAAAAATGCCATTGGTAGTGTGATAGGGATTGCACTGCATCTGTAGATTGCTTTGGGTAGTATAGTCATTTTCACAATGTTGAGTCTTCCTGTCTAAGAACATGGTATACCTCTCCATCTGTTTGTATCATCTTCAGTTACTTTCATCAGGGTCTTATAATATTCTGCATACAGGTCTTTTGTCTCCTTATGCAGGTTTATTCCTAGGTATTTTATTCTTTTTGTTGCAAAGGTAAAGGGAAGGGATTCCTTAATTTCTCTTACAGATTCTTCATCATTAGTGTATAGGAATGCAAGAGATTTCTATGCATTAATTTTGTATCCTGCTACTTTACCTAATTCATTGATTAGCTCTAGTAGTTTTCTGGTAGCATCTTTAGGCTGCTCTATGTATAGTATCACGTCATCTGCAAACAGTGACAGTTTTACTTTTTCATTTCCAGTTTGGATTCTGTTTCATCTCTGATTGCTGTGGCTAAAACTTCCAAAACTATCTTGAATAATAGTGGTGAGAGGGGGCAACCTTCTCTTGTTTCTGATCTTAGAGGAAATGGTTTCAGTTTCTCACCATTGAGAATGATGTTGGCTTTGGGTTTGTCATATATGGCCTTTTTATGTTGAGGTAGGTTCCCTCTATGCCTACTTTCTGGAGAGTTATCATAAATGGGAGTTCAGTTTTGTCAAAAGCTTTTTCTGCATCTATTGAGATTATCATATGGTTTTTATCCTTCAGTTTGTTAATATGGTGTATCACATTGATTGATTTGTGTATATTGATGAATCCTTGCATACCTGGGATAAATCCTCTTTGATTTCTTCAATACATAGAAACAAATGACAATGAAAACACAATGACCCAAAACCTATGGGGTGCAGCAAAAGCAGTTCTAAGAGGGAAGTTTATAGCAATATAATCCTCCCTCAAGAAACAAGAAAAATCTCAAATAACCTTACCTTTCACCTAAAGCAATTAGAGAAAGAAGAACAGCAACGACAACAACAACAAAAACCCTCCAAAGTTAGCAGAAGGGAAGAAATCGTAAAGATCAGATCAGAAATAAACAAAAAAGAAATGAAGGAAACAATAGCAAAATCAATAAAACTAAAAGTTGGTTCCTTGAGAAGATAAACAGAATTGATAAAGCATTAGCCAGACTCATCAAGAAAAAAGGGAAAAGAATCAAATCAAGTAGGTTAAATTCCATTTGACCATGGAGTATGATCCTTTTAATGTGCTGTTGGATTCTGTTTGCTAGTATTTTGTTGAGGATTTTTGCATCTATGTTCATTGGTGATATTGGCCTGTAGTTTTCTTTTTTGTGACGTCTTTGTCTGGTTTTGGTATCAGAGTGATGGTGGCCTAGTAGAATGAGTTTGTGAGTGTTCCTCCTTCTGCTGTTTGAGAGGGATAGGTGTTAGCTCTTCTCTAAATGTTTGATAGAATCCACCTGTGAAGCCATCTGGTCCTGGGCTTTTGTTAGTTGGAATGCTGTTGATTTGATTCTTTTCCCTTTTTTTCTTGTTGAGTCTGGCTAATGCTTTATCAATTCTGTTTATCTTCTCAAGGAACCAACTTTCAGTTTTATTGATTTTGCTATTGTTTCCTTCATTTCTTTTTTGTTTATTTCTGATCTGATCTATAGGATTTCTTCCCTTCTGCTAACTTTGGAGGGTTTTTGTTGTTGTTGTTGTTGCTGTTCTTTCTCTAATTGCTTTAGGTGAAAGGTAAGGTTATTTGAGATTTTTCTTGTTTCTTGAGGGAGGATTATATTGCTATAAACTTCCCTCTTAGAACTGCTTTTGCTGCACCCCATAGGTTTTGGGTCATCATGTTTTCATTGACATTTGTTTCTATGTATTTGTTGATTTCCTCTTTGATTTCTTCAATGATCTCCAGGTTATTTTGTAGCATATTGCTTAGCCTCCATTTGTTTGTAATTTTTAGTTTTTCCTGTAATTTATATCTAGTCTCATAGCATTGTGGTCATAAAAGATATATGATACAATTTCAATTTTTTAAAAATTTACCAAGGCTTGATTTTTGACCCAAGTCATGATCTATTCTGGATAATGTTCCATGAGCATTTGAGAAGAAAGTGTATTCTGTTGTTTTTGGATGGAATGTCCTATAAATATCCATTAAGTCCATCTTGTTTAATGTGTCATTTAATGCTTGTGTTTCCTTATTTATTGTCATTTTGGATGATCTGTCCATGGTGAAAATGGGGTGCTAAAGTTCCCTAATATTATTGTGCTACTGTCAATTTCCCCTTTTATGGCTGCTAGCATTTGCCTTATGATGTATTGTGGTGCTCCTGTGTTGGGTGCATAAATATTTACAATTGTTGTATCTTCTTCTTGGTTTGATCCCTTGATTTTTATGTAATATTCTTCTTTGTCTCTTGTAGTAGTCTTTATTTTAAACTCTATTCTGTCTGATATGAGGATTGGTACTCCATCTTTCTTTGAATTTCCATTTGCATGGAATATCTTTCTCTATCTCCTCACTTTCAGTCTGTGTGTGGGTCTGAAGTGGGTCTCTTGAAGACTGCATATATATGAGTATTGTTTTTGTATATATTCAGCCAGTCTATGTCTTTTGGTTGGAGGATTTAATCCATTTACATTTAATTATTGACAATTATCGATATGTATGTTCCTTTTATCATTTGCTTAATTGTTTTGGGTGTGTTTTTGTAGGTGTTTTCCTTCTCTTGTGTTTCCTGCCTAGGGGAGTTCCTTTAGTGTCTGTTGTAAAGCTGGTTTGGTGCTGCTGAATTCTCTAAATTTTGTTTGTCTGTAATGGTTTTAATTTCTGTGTTGAATCTGAATGAGATCCTTGCCACGTAGAGTAATGTTCATTGTAGGTTTTTCCCTTTCATCACTTGAAATATGTCCTGCCACTCCATTCTGGCCTGCAGAGTTTCTGCTGAAAAATCATCTGATAACCTTATGGGGATTCCCTTGTATGTTATTTGCTGCTTCTCCCTTGCTGCTCTTAATATTTTTTCTTTGTATTTAATTTTTGATAGTTTGATTAATATGTGTCTTGTCATATTTCTCCTTGGATTTATCCTGTATGGGACTCTCTGTGCTTCTTGGACTTGACTGACTATTTTCTTTTCCATGTTTGGGGTGTTTTTGATTATAATCTCTTCAAATATTTTCTTAGACCATTTCTTTTTCTCTTCTTCTTCTGGGACCCCTGTAATTCGAATGTTGGTGTTTTTAATATTGTCCCAGAGGTCTCTGAGACTGTCCTCAATTCTTTTCATTCTTTTTTTCTTTATTCTGCTCTGCAGCAGTTATTTCCACTATTCTATCTTCCAGGTCACTTATCCAATTTTCTTTCTCTGTTATTCTGCTATTGATTCCTTCTAGAGTATTTCTAATTTCATTTATTGTGTTGTTCATCACTGTTTGCTTTTTAGTTCTTCTAGGTTCTTGTTCAATGTTTCTTGTATTTTCTCCACTCTATTTCTGAGATTTTGGATCTCCTTTACTATCATTACTCTGAATTCTTTTTCAGGTAGACTGCTTATTTCCTCTTCATTTGTTTGGTCTGGTGGGTTTTTACTTTGCTCCTTCATCTGCTGCATATTTCTCTGTCTTCTCATTTTGTTTAACTTACAGTGTTTGGAGTCTCCTTTCTGCAGGCTGTAGATTCATAGTTCCCATTGTTTTTGGTGTCTGCCCCCAGTTGGTGAGGTTGGTTCAGCACCTTGTGTAGGCTTTCTGGTGGAGGGGTCTGGTGTCTGTGTTCTGGTACGTGGGGCTTAGATCTTGTCTTTTAGGTGGGCAGAGCTGTGTCTGGTGGTGTGTCTTGTGGTGTCTATGAACTTAGTATTATTTTAGGCAGCCTCTCTGCTAATGGGTGGGGTTGTGTTCCTGTCTTGCTAGTTGTTTGGCATGGGGCATCCAGCAGTGGAGCTTGCTGGCCATTGGGTGTATCTGGGTCTTAGCATTGAAACAGAGGTTTCTGTGAGAACTCTCACTGATTGAAATTACTTGGGGCTGGGAGGTCTCTGGTGGTCCAATATCCTGAACTCGGCCCTCCCACCTCAGAGGCTCAGGCCTGACACCAGTCCAGAGCACCAAAACCCTGTCAGACACATGGCTCAGAAGAAAAGGGAGAAAAAAAGAAAGAAAAAATTTTTTTAAATAATAAATTTAAAAAATAATAAAATAAAATAAATAATAATAATAAAGAGAGCAACCAAACCAATAAACAAATCTACCAATGACAACAAGTGCTAAAACCTAAACTAAGATAAACATAAAAGTCAGAAATCAGTGGCAGACAGCACACTCCAAGTCTACATTCTCCCCAAAGTCCACCTCCTCAATTTTGGGATGATTCATTTTCTATTCCACAGATGCAGGGTACATCAAGTTGATTGTGGAGCTTTAATCTACTGCTCCTGAGGCTTTTGGGAGAGACTTCCCTTTCTCTTCTTTGTTCACACAGCTCCTGGGGTTCAGCTTTGGATTTGGCACCACCTCTGTGTGTAGGTCACCCTCATACATCTGTTTCCACCCAGACAGGATGGGGTTAAAGCAGCAGCTGATTAGGGCGTTCTTGTTCATTCAGGCCAGGGGGAGTAAGATAAGTATAACTGGAATGCGGGGTGAGCCTGTGGTGGCAGAGGCCAGCATGATGTTGCAACAGCATAAGGCACACTGTGTGTTCTCCCAGGGAACTTTTCCCTGGATCATGGGACCCTGGCAGTGGCGGGTTGCACAGGATCTCGGTGGGGGAGGCGGGGTGTGGATAGTGACCTATGCTTGCCCACAGGATTCTTGGTGGCAGCAGCAGCAGGCTTAGCGTTTCATGCCCGGCTCTGTGGTCTGTGCTGATAGCCATGGCTCTCACCCATCTCTGGAACTCGTTTAGACAGTGCTCTGAATCCCCTCTCCTCACGCACCCCAAAACAATGGTCTCTTGCCTCTTAGGCAGGTCCAGAGTTTTTCCCGGACTCCCTCCCGGCTAGCTGTGGCACACTATCCCCCTTCAGGCTGTGATCACGCAGCCAACCCTAGTCCTCTCCCTGGGGTCTGACCTCTGAAGCTGGAGCCTCAGCTCCCAGCCCCCACCCGCCCCAGTGGGTGAACAGACAAGCCTCTTAGGCTGGTGAGTGCTGGTTGGCAGTGATCCTCTGTGTGGGAAACTCTCCACTTTGCCTTCTGCATCCCTGTGGCTGCACTCTCCTCCACGGCTCTGAAGCTTCCTCCACCCCCGCCCAACCCTGTCTCTGCCAGTGAAGGGGCTTCCTGGTATGTGGAAGGTTTTCCTCTTTCACAGCTCCCTCCTAGAGGTGCAGGTCCCATCCTTATTGTTTTGTCTCTGTTTTTTTCTTTTTTCTTTTGCCCTACCCAGGTATGTGGGGACTTTTTTGCTTTTTGGGAAGTCTGATGTCTTCTGCCAGCATTCAGTAGGTGTTCTGTAGGAGTTGTTCCACATGTAGATGTATTGTTGATGTATCTGTGGGGAAGAAGTGATCTCCACGTCTTATTTCTCTGCCATCTTGAAGGTCCCCTTACCTTCTTTTTTATCTTCCAAAGCAAAACAAATTAAATGAAGACTTTTACCTTTCTCTTGACTGGTGTAGTCTTTATTTGCTTTACTCTAAGTGGAAAGTATAGGTTTGTAGTACTTATAAAGCTATAACCCACATAATTCAGTTTAAAAGTATTAAGACAGTTAAAATAATACTGTCTAGAATTAAGATACCTATTAAAATAGCAGGTTACATCTATTAATCTGACAAAGATTAGAAAGATGGGTAGAGCCCAGTGTTTTCAGTAATGGAGGCTATAGAAACCCTCTCTTAGCACTGCAGGGACTGGAGATGGAGTTTCTGTCCTGGATGGATACTTATGGTCAAATTAAATATATGCATATATTTTGAGTTAGCAATTCCACTCCTGGATATGTATCTCAAATATACACCTCAAGTTTTTGCAAAGATCCATAAAGAAATATATACAAAAATATTTATTGCAGTATTATGTATGGTGGCAGAGAACAGGGGGCAAACTGTGTGGCCAGCACCAGGAGATTGGACAGGTAAACATCTGGAGCTTTATGCAGCATTACATTAGGATTACATCATGAAAACAATACATTAAGTGTACATATTGGAACCCAGATGAATATAAAATCTAAGTGATTATTAAAAACATCTAAGAAAAATGTGCTATATAGCAATATTCTCTTGTTATAAATTTAAAAGTATGCAAACAACATACATTTTGCAACAAGATAAAACAATAAAAATACATATTAAGCACTTTGATAAAACCACCTGTTGTCAACTGCAATTCTCATGTAGTAATTGTCTAAAAGGTAGTAAAGGATTAACTTTTAATTTTGTTACAGTCTGTGCAATCAAATGTGATCTCAGAAGTATGGGTACTACTTGCATTTCTTCATAGAAAAGATGTATAATTTCACAACAAAAAATTCTTCTTTTGTAAGCTATTAAAAATCAAGTCACTTTCTCTTTAATATAAAGCTGATACATGCTAAATGCCATGTAAGGGGTTCGTACAGGGACTATACAATTTCGACCAGGATACTTTCTTCAATGACTCTGTAAAACTCCCCTCTACCCTGGGCTGTCACACCTCTTCATTGCCTTGCTGCTTGCTTCCACATTCTCCCTTTATTCTCCATTGCAAAAGGTCAGGAGTCAATTTGACAAAATAGGAACCACCTTGGAGGATGGAGAAAGAGAAACAGTTGCTGCAGAACAAGCTAGAATCTCTTTGGTGTGCCCAGGAGGAGAGAGCCTGGGAGGGACCCACAGTCAACACTGTACCAGAACCACTTTCATCTGGGCAGCTCTGTGGACCCTCACATACTCTTTTCACAGGCAATGAGATTCAGTCCCTGAAAAGACAGGTCCAAACCAGCAAGATCTGGTTCTCAAAATTAAGTTTGGAAAGACTGTTTAAAAAAAAACAACAGTAAAATATTTCTAACACAGCACTATCATTATAGAGGTAGTGATTTACAAAAAAAGGTGGGGGGGGATTGTTGTTGCCTGGATATTCTAATCCCTGTGATGGTATATCCTACTGTGGGGAAAACTTTTGACCAAAGCTAACCCTAGATTCAAGAAATAACACCTAAATACTAGCCATTCTCCTTTGTGTCAACATTTTGAGTGTGAATTGAAGTTTCAGGGCCTGTGACTTCAAAATGGAAGGGCCCTGAATATGGAGATAAATATTGCAGCCATGGGAAAGGAGAAGCAACAATTATAAAAGACACTCTATTATATAGTTTATACAACTATTATATAGTTTATACAACATTATATAGTTTATACAACAGTAAAGTTGGTTTACATAAGTACCCTTTAATCTAATAATTAGTGGCTCTGATGAAGTCAATTTGAAGTAAAAAAAATTGGAAACCATCACTGGAATGTGGTACCCAACCAGGTGTTGAATAGAAGTATATGTCTGTGTGGTCACTATGGATGCCATCTCTTGCTTTTTCATTCCTTTCATTGTACTGGTACCTCAGTGTAGCACTTAGCACTGAGTATGGTAACTTATGCATATAGTTGGAAATAGTTACCAGAAAACTACTAGAGCTAATCAATGAAATTGGTAAAATTGTAGGTAACAAAATTAATACACAGAAATCTGTTGCATTTCTATACAATAACAAAAAAAGATAAGAAAGAGAAATTCAAGAAAAAATTCCATTTACCATTGCATCAAAAAGAATAAAATACCTAGGAGTAAACCTACCTAAGGAGACAAAAGACCTGTACTCTGAAAACTATAAGACGTTGGTGAAAGAAATCGAAGATGACACAAACAGATGGAAAGATATACCATGTTCTTTGATTGGAAGAATAATTATTGTCAAAATGACAATATACTTCCCAAAGAAATCTACAGATTCAATGTAATCCCTATCAAATTGCCAATGGCATTTTCCACAGAACTAGAACAAAAAAATCTTAAAATGTGTATGGAGACACAAAGACCCTGAATAGCCAAAGCAACCTTGAGCAACAAAAATGGAGCTGAGGAATCAGACTCCCTGATTTCAGACTACATTACAAAGCTACAGTAATCAAGACAGTATGGTACTGGCACAAAAATAGAAATATAGATCAATGGAACAGGATAGAAAGTCCAGAAATCAACCCATGCATCTATGGCCAAGTAATCTATGACAAAGGAGGCAAGAATATACAGTGGAGGAAAGACAGTCTCTTAAATAATTGTGCTGGGAAAATGGGAGAGTTACATGTAAAAAGATGAAATTAGAACATTCTTTAACACCATACACAAAAATAACTCAAAATGGATTAAAGACTTAAATATGAGACCAGACACCATAAAACTCTTAGAGGAAAACATAGAACACACTCTAACATAAATCACTGCAATATCATTTTTATTCCATCTCCCAGAGTAATGGAAATAAAAACAAAATTTAAAAAATGTACCTAATTAAACTTAAAAGCTTTCGCACAGCAAAGGAAACCATAAACCAAACAAAAAGACAACCCACAGAATGGGAGATAATACTTGCAAATGATGTGACTGACAAGGGATTAGTCTCCAAAATTTACAAACAGCTCATACAGCTTAGTATCATCAAAACAAACAACCCAATAAAAAATGGGCAGAAGATCTAAATAGACATTTCTCCAAAGATGGTATACAGATGGCCAAGAGACACAATAAAAGATGTTCAGCATGGCTAATTATTAGAGAAATGCAAATCAAAACTACAATAATGATACCACCTCACACCAGGCAGAATGGCTATCACCAAAAAATCCACAAAATGCTGGAGAGGGTATGGAGAAAAGGGAACCCTCGTACACTACTGGTGAGAATGTAAATTGATACAGCCACTATGGAGAACAGTATGGAGGTTACTTTAAAAAATCTAAAAATAGAGCTACCATATTATCCTTCAATCTCACTCTTGGGCCTATATCCAGAGAATAACATGGTCCAAAATGATACATGCACCATATTGTTCACTGCAGTACTGTTTACAATAGCCAAGACAAGAAAGCAACCTAAATGTCCATCAACAGAGGAATGGATTAAGAAGATATGTTCCATATACACAATTGAATATTACTCAGCCTTAAAAAATAACAAAATAATGCCATTTACAGCAACATGGATGGACCTAGAGATTATCATACTGAGTGAAGTAAGTCAGAGAAAGAGAAATATATGATATCACTTATATGTGGAGTCTAAAAAAATGATACAAATTAACTTATTTACAAAACAGAAACAGACTCACAGACTTAGAGAACAAACTTATGGTTATCAGGGGGTAAGGGTGGGGGGGAGGGATAGTTAGGGAGTTTGAGATTGACATGTACACACTACTATATTTAAAATGCATAACCAACAGGGACCTACTTTATAGTACAGGGAACTCTGCTCCATATTATGTAACACCTAAATGGGAAAAGACTTTGAAAAAGAATAGATATATGTATATGAATATACATGTATATATAAATGAATTTATATAACTATACTTTATATACCATACGCAGGCCTTTCACTGTGGTGGCCTCTCCCATTGTGGAGCACAGGCTCCAGATGCGCAGGCTCAGCAGCCATGGCTCACGGGCCCAGCCACTCTGCAGCATGTGGGATCTTCCCAGCCTGGGTCATGAACCCGTGTCCCCTGCATTGGCAGGCGGACTCTCAACCACTGCACCACCAGGGAAGCCCTATATGCCTGCTTTAAGTAAAGATCTAAAAGTAAGAGATAAGAGGTCAGACTGTTAGGATGAAACTACCCCATAGAAATATGCTTTTGTTTAAAAGTTCTGTTTACAGAAGTGCAGATATCCTCTTCAAAAAGGGTTTTAATATCTGATTAGTTCAAGTGTATTCTGAAATTAAAAATTTTAATTAATTTATTTTTAAAAATAAAATAAAATATAGAAGAAGATGTATGTAGATTATATGCAAATACTATGCTATTTTATATAAAGGACTTGAGTACTCTCAGATTTCAGTATCTGAGGGGGGTCATGGAACAAATCCCTCAAGCATACCAAGGGATGAATCTACTATATTTTGATATTCTTATTTGTTCAAATTTTACATGAATTTTATAAATTATTTTTTCAACACCTTAAACTTATACAGCCCTGTATGTCAATTCTATCTCAATAAAATTGGAAGAAATAAATATATGAAAACAAAAAAACAAAACAAAACAAACAAAAAATAGTGTATATGTCTAATAATAACATTTTCTTTGTAGGCCATTCCTTAAGTAAAAGGGACTATTTAATTTAACCATGCACTCTATGGAAACCAGCATACACCTGTGTTGTGGACTTAATACAAATGTGAAATGAATCAAACCTAATAGGGTCCAAAGGTTGTGTTTTTTTTTGTTTTTTTTGTTTTTTTTGTTTTTTTGCAGTACGCGGGCCTCTCACTGTTGTGGCCTCTCCCGTTGCGGAGCACAGGCTCTGGACGCGCAGGCCCAGCGGCCATGGCTCACGGGCCCAGCCGCTCCGCGGCACATGGGATCTTCCCAGACTGGGGCACAAACCCGTGTCCCCTGCATCGGCAGGTGGACTCTCAACCACTGCGCCACCAGGGAAGCCCAAAGGTTGTGTTTTTTATGTTGTATCATATTCCACATCAAGCAAATTCCCTGCCTACTGTAGATGAAAATAACACTGAAAATATTCATCTTAAGAAAGAAAAAAATAAGGAAACAAAATATAGTTATAGAATGTTCTCAAAATTTTCTACTTAATAATTTCACCTTAACATTTTCTGTAATTCTTCACTTCCCTTAATATTACTATCTGAGTCATCTTGTTTTGGGGTGGATTTGATTTACACACTTCTCTCCTCAGCTGGCTGAGACCACTTGATGCTCACGAGAGTTGGGGACACAAGCTTGTTGGGATGCAGGTAGAAATCCAAGCTGAAGCAAACTTTAAGATTATGAACAATCTAACCACATGACCTTTACCTAATAAACAATGGGGAGTCAGTGAAGCAGTGAAGGATTATTTGATTGGGACCTCATATGGGGAAAAACAACAAAAATGCTTTTGTAACTGTAATGTTGCCATTGTATGTACTGTAAAGCCTCTGCATCTAGGAGCAAGACCTGAACTTAAAGTGTAGCTCTGTGGGTTTCTAGCTGCACAGTATCTGACAAATTGTATCAACCTTTTGAGCCTCAACTTTCTCATTTTAAAATAGACCTCACACTTGTCAGAATGGCCATCATCAAAAGGTCTACAAATAACAAATGCTGGAGAGGGTGTGGAGAAGAGGGAATCCTCCTACACTGCCGGTGGGAATGTAAATTGGTACAGCCACTACAGAGAACAGTATGGAGATCCCTTAAAAAACTAAAACTATACTCTAATATAAAATAAAAAGTTAAAAAAATCCCTAAAAATAGAGCTACCATATGATCCAGCAATCCCACTCCTGGGCATATATCTGGAGAAAACCATAATTTAAAGAGATATATGCACCCCACTGTTCATTGCAGCACTATTTACAATAGCCAAGTCATGGAAGCAACCTAACTGCCCATTGACAGATGAATGAATAAAGAGGGTGTGGTACATATATACAATGGAATATTACTTGGCCATAAAAAAGAATGAAATAATGCCATTTGCAGAAACATGGATGGGCCTAGAGATTAACATACTAAGTTAAGTAAGTCAAGTAGAGAAAAAAAAATATCACAGGATGTCAGTTACATGTGGAATCTAAAAAAAAAAAGATACAAATGAATTTACATACAAAACAGAAATAGAGTCAGATATAGAAAACAAATTTATATTACCAAAGGGGAAAGGTGGGGTACAGATAAATTAGGAGTTGGGATTAACATATGCACACTAGTATATATAAAATAGATGACCAACAAGGACCTACTGTATAACACAGGGAGCTCTACTCAATATTTTATAATAATCTATAAGTGGATAATCTGAAAAAGAATATATATATATATGAATCACTTTGCTGTACACCTGAAACTAACACATTGTAAATCATTTATACTTCAATAAAAAGTTAAATTAAAAAAATAAAATAGACATACTAATCTTTCGAGGTTGTTGTAAGGATTGAATATATTAATTCTATAAATTGTTTAACACATTGCTTTACACATGGGTAATTTAAAAAAAATTAAGCTATTGAATAGAAACATTGTTGTTCTAGCTTTAAAGTGGGAGAGAAACTGCAGGCAGGGAGAACACATGGTCCAATCCATGCTTTACGCTTTATTCAAATCATCTTAAGGCTTTGGGCTTGAAATGGAGATTTGTCTAGTTGAATCTGATCCAGTATACATAACTTATTTGGACCAGAGGAGTAAACAATATTGATGACTGTTTTATGTCATCAACAACAGTGCAATCATATTCATGTCTGTTGCATGAAAGAAAAAATGAGTGTGCTTTTGAGTGCTTTGCACTTCAGGGACAAAATGTGAGATCATAGTTAGCTAGGATATAGCTGAGAATGTCAGTCAAATAGGCTGAAAACAAATGTTCCTACCTAAGAAATAGCAGCATGTGTCAATAACAGTACATCTGCTAATGAAATGAAGATGCTAATATTAAAAAAAATGTTAAAATCTATAAGGATTTTGGAACATCAAATTATGCATCCCTGAAAGAGGCAAAACTTTCAAAATAGATTTTTTTCTGCACTCTATTGTAACAGTAGCTGCTACTCATGGAGCCCTTACTACATTTTAAGCTCTTTGCAAACATTGTCGTATGTCATCCTTACAACCCTTCTGTGTGATAGGCTTGCCCCCCATATTGCTACATAGGAGACTGTAACACAAAACCTGAGTTTCCTGCCCAAGATCACAAAGCCATTAACTGATGGAACTGGTATTTGAATCTAGTTCAGTTATTTCCTCCCTACTGAAGTCCATGTTTGTTCTACCAAATGGTGCTGTTATTTGGTGCCATTATTTTGGAGGCCCAAACTACTAAACACCATGAAGCATAGTAAAGTGTTAAACTGGAGTGAGAAAAGAAGAAATTAAAGTGAAACCAGTAAATTATTTTAATAATTATTTTTAATAGCATTACTGCCCATAAAAGCTTCATCTGGGAGCATCATCATTTTCTTCACCAATTCTGATTCTATCATTCTGATTCCCTAGAAAATATGAACTTTCAGTCAACACACAAGAATGCCAGAAACTCCTATATACATGATATTTAATGGAATCAAATAAATGTTTATGCCTTTTTCTTTGATTATCCTGACACAGATCTACAAAACTTGAAAGAAATATTTAAACTATTATATAAACCACCACAAGAAAAAGAAGACTAACCTAATACTTAAAATTCTGTAATAGGGAAGAACAAATCTGACTCCATATTAAATCTGTTTCTTTTACTTTAATCTTTGTATTCTGTTCCTTTTGCTTTAAGAATGTTGCCTATAGCCTGAAATATACAGAGTAGCCCATTCTCAAGGCTCTCACCTTGAAGGGTATAACACTTTTTCATTCATACAAAGATAAAAAGTTGCAAAACAGAGAATAATATTTGTCTTGTTGGAGATTTATAGGAACATCATGAATTGAGTGGACAGTTGCAAGAACAAAGGATTCTGACACCAAGAAGTTTACACCAACCAACCACAACCCTCCCTCACCTTGCTTTTAAAGATGATTTGCTGTGATGTTGCTTATATGTGGAATTTAAAAAAACGATACAAATGAACTTACAAAATAGAAATAGAGTCCCAGATGTTGAAAACAAACATGGTTACCGGGGAGAGGGGGGTATAAATTGTGATATTGAGATTGACGTATACACGCTATTGTATTTAAAATAGATAACTAATAAGGACCTACTGTATAGCAGAAGGAACTGTACTCACTACTCTGTTATGGTCTATGTGAGAAAAGAATCTAAAAAATAGTGGATACATGAATATGTATAACTGAATCACTGTGCTGTACAGCAGAAACTAACACAACATTGTAAATCAACTCTAATAAAAATTAAAAAAAATATATAAAGATGCTTTGCTGAAAACCTTCAGGCAGTTTGGGGTTTTGGGGGGCACGAGCCACCCGTTCTCCTTGCATGACCTGGCAATAAACGCTTCTCTGCTCCAAACTCTGACATTTCAGTTTGTTTGGCCTCACTGTGCACTGGGCACACAAGCTTTTGTTCAGTAAAAATTTCTGATAAAAATACAATTGTTTTCCACTGATGTTTGCTTATATGTGGTAATTTTACACACTATTCCATGTTGTCTGAAAGACTGAAGATCACCTCTAGAATGTACATATGGGGCAGCCCTCTAATGACTGTCAGGAAGAAGCTACTGATAGGAAGTAGGATATCATTACATCCTGTGATGCCCACCCAAGCCAGTGGCTTTTGGAGATTCTCCCCACTTGACCCGACCTCCACACAGTAGTTGGACACCTTGGGAGAACTCACTGTTCTCACAGCCTCTAATTTAGAGTGCCAGCCCTGACCTCCCACCCTTCCCTGCATTTTCTATTGTCCACATGACACCCATTTACTTCTCTAGCATCACTTTGAGTCCACTGGATCAGAAACTTATGTCATCCTTCTTTCTTCTCTGCCAATATGAGCTCATCTCCTGAATAACTGACTTATATAAGTGGCATCTCTATTTATATTTTTTAAAAAATGAGTGGAAGGGAGTTAGTAGCTCTACAGTCCCTTGAATAAATACATTCGAATTTTACCAACTCAATGCAGATTGACCCATTTCAGTACCAGGAGAGATGAAATGGGTTTGACAGCCTTGCCTTTGACTTGGAGGGTCACTGTAGCTTTATCCTGAGGATGGTGGAGGGAAGTTGGAATTTACTAAGAAAGTAAATCTGGTGACAGGTGAAATGAATACAAAAGGCTTGTATTCTTTTCTTTGTGTTTTCCAAATTTATTTGACAACAAATTATTTTTAATAAAAATTGATGCTGTAATTTTATAATGTTGACTCCTGCTCATTATTAACCAGGACAATAAGAAAAACCTCAATAGTATTGAAAAGTACCAAAAAATGAGGGACAAAAACTCATCACCTGGTATAAATTATTATTAACATTCCAAAAATATTTTTTTTGTAACATCTTTATTGGGGTATAATTGGTTTAAAATGGTGTGTTAGTTTCTGCTTTATAACAAAGTGAATCAGTTATACATATACATATGTTCCCATATCTCCTCCCTCTTGCATCTCCCTCCCACCCTCCCTATCCCAGCCCTCCAGGCGGTCACAAAGCACCGAGCTGATATCCCAGTGCTATGCGGCTGCTTTCCACTAGCTATCTACCTTACGTTTGTTAGTGTATATATGTCCATGCCTCTCTCTCGCTTTGTCACAACTCACGCTTCCCCCTCCCCATATCCTCAAGTCTGTTCTCCAGTAGGTCTGTGTCTTTATTCCTGTTTTACCCCTAGGTTCTTCATAACATTTTTTTTTCTTAAATTCCATATATATGTGTTAGCATACAGTATTTGTCTTTCTCTTTCTGACTTACTTCACTCTGTATGACAGACTCTAGGTCTATCCACCTCATTACAAATAGCTCAATTTCGTTTCTTTTTATGGCTGAGTAATATTCCATTGTATATATGTGCCACATCTTCTTTATCCATTCATCCAATGATGGGCACTTAGGTTCCAAAAATCTTTTCAATGGGTATATGCTGAAAGAGACTTATAAGCATTTGTAAATACCTTAATAGGCAGTTAGAAATAATTTTATAAAATAAATTATATGACTTCATATACATCATCACATTTACTTTAACTTGATAATCAGAGATGAAATTCAAAAAAATTGATAAACATAAGATAAATATTTAATCAATGCAAAAATATTGATTTCTAAAATATCTCTTAAAGTTAATTATTATGCAAATCATTAGTATTTTGCACTCACAATGATTTCACATTAACTACATGTTTCAATTTTACAAATAGCAATTTTCTTCCTACTTCAGAACTTGAAGATATAGCCTCCATAAGATTTCTCACATCTTTCATCCTCTGACTTTTGTATTTTTTTAGCTAAAATTAAGAAAAAAAATTAACTCTGTTAGATCTCATTACATTTGCTTCCTTTTCTATAAGTTTAATTACCATATAGTTTTAATCTAATTTCAAAATCTCACAGGATTCAATATTCTTTGCTGGTTTGTTTGCTGTAGCTTTTTCATTCCTCAGTCATTTATTTTGGTTTATATGTTTCCTAGTTTATCAAAATATAGCTATTTTAAAAATGGGTCATATTTGGTATATAATGAATTCTTGTATTATTAAGACTATATGTATGTTGTTTTTTACAAAAAAGGAAAACTTGTCTAAATAAAAGTTTCTTGGACCATTTAAAATTACATAGATACTTAGACATGTGGCCTCATGTTCTCTGTGGTTAAGATAGCACTTTTAGGGCCTCCCTGGTGGCGCAGTGGTTGAGAGTCCGCCTGCCGATGCAGGGGATACGGGTTCGTGCCCCGGTCTGGGAGGATCCCACATGCCGCGTAGCGGCTGGGCCCGTGAGCCGCGTAGCGGCTGGGCCTGTGAGCCGTGGCCGCTGAGCTTGTGCGTCCGGCAACGGGAAAGGCCACGACAGTGAGAGGCCCACATATCGCAAAAAAA
>NW_006783631.1:6318876-6329612 GCF_000442215.2 Lipotes vexillifer | reverse complement strand
AAAAAAAAAAAAAAAAAAAAAAAAAAAAGATAGCACTTTTACCACAGCCATTTAGGTTGTTTGGATTTTGTCTTTTTTTTTTTTTTTTTTTAAAGAAAGTGGCATGCATACAGCCTGTACTACCAAGTTATTACACATTTGATTATATCTTTTATGACCTTTATTAATCAATAAAAGATTGACTGGGAGTATCATTTGCCCACAATTATTTTCCTTCCTTTCATGTCAATCCACTTTCTTCTGGCAGACTACACTTATGTTTCTCCTTAGAAGTGAGTTAATTTATATGACTGAATAACTTAAACATTTATAAAAATTATTTTGGAAGTTTACAAAATTTCCCTGTACTTGCTGTCTGCATATTTCTCATTCTCCCATAACTGCTGTTTAGTCTCACATCTGTCCTCCTCCAAAGAACAGCTCTGACCACTTGGGACTCCCCTCATCACATCCAAGGTTTAATTCTTAGTGCTTATTTCATTTGGAGTGCCAGGAGCTGGGGATAAAGTCGACCATTTGTTCTTTCTTGGCCTCCACATCTATTATATTCTACTTCCATTAATCTTCTTGTCTTTTTCCTCTGCATTAACTTTAATTATTTCAAGCCCCTTTTCTATTTCAGCATTTCCATTTTTAGTGCACCCATTTCTTCCCTTACTGATTTTAACTTTTATTCTTATAATAAGTGTACTTTGTTTTTCATTTTCTAACACCTCCACCAAGAAGAAACTCTCCAGTTTTAAACTTAGCATGCAATTATTTTTTATGGTAAGCACTTGTTTACTGAATTCATGTTACCAATTTCTTCTAAAACACACATATAAAAATAAAAGGTGAAAAAAAGATTTAGCAAGACAATAACAAACAAGATAATATTAGCATAGCTATATTAATAATAGTAAGGCAAAATATATTTAGATAAAGAGGGTAACTAAATAATGAAAAAGAAATGTATCAATAAAATACAAAAATTCTAAACTTGTATATACATAATAATACACTCTCAAAATATGCAAAGCAAAAAGTAACATAATTTGAAGCAGAAATTAACAAACCCACAATTAATATTGTGAATAATTTTGATTTCCATATGACAACAACCTAGTAGGTAACAGAAGACCTGAACAATCCTATCATCAAGCTTAATATAGCATAGATAGAGAACTATAACAAAAAAATCATAGAATACATATTCTTTTCAAGCACCAAAGGAACAATGATCATGTACTGGTCACAAAGAAAATGTCCAAAATCAGCAAAGAATCAATTCATACACATATAGTTTTCTGATCACAATAAAATAAAGATAGAAAACAATAAAAAACTTCCCTCAAATATTTAGAAACTTAAAGTGACTATAAATACTTAAGAAGAAAAATAATCCATCTTTTGATAATTTTAATTAATGGCACAAATGTTCTTCTAAGTACTATTTTAGCGGTATGTCATAAGCATTGTTTGTAGTATGTGCTTTGTTATCGAGCTGTATGAATATTTTCTAAATATCCATTAGGAGGAGAACTAAAAAGTGGTATCTAATCTGACAACCAAATCAAAGTCTCTAATCTCATAGGAAAAACAACTCAAGGGCAGTGGTTTTCAAACATCAGCATGCACTTGTATCACTGGGAGGAGGTAACAAAACATAGACAGTTGGGCCCCACCATAGGGTTTCTGATCCATTAGCTCTTGGATAGAGACCAAAAATTTGCATGTGTAACAATTTCACAGGTATGTCACTGATGCCCATCTGGGAACCACAATTCACAATTCTACTCCAGTTTTTTCCAGTTATGAATTATAAGTGATAAATTAGAGGCAACAAATACAAATTACCCCCCCCCCAAATGAGGGACAGTTTAAGTTATTAGGAGAATCAATAAAAAGACTTTTTAATAGGGGAAAATTAAGCACATGTGTAAGTTAAAGAAGAATAAAAAGGATGGTAGTATAACAGAGAAGAACAAGCCTGACTCCATATTGGATCTATTCCTTGAGCTCTAAACTTTGTGCCCTCTTTTCCGTGCTTAGTCATGCTGGCTCTGCACCTTTTGTAAAAGAATGCTGCCTATAGCCTGAAATATACTGGATAATCCATTCTCAAAGCTCTGCCTCCCAGGCTTGACCTTTAAAGGTATAACATGTTTTCATTCACATAGAGATAAAAAGTTCCAAAACAGAGAATAGCATTTGTCTTATTGGAGGTTTACAAGAACATGGTGACCTGATCAATTTGGACAACGCAAGAACAAAGGATTCTGGCACCATGAAGTTTGCAACAACCAGCCACACCCCCTCCCCTTTTAGTACAAAAGAAGCCTGAATTCAGTCTTGGAGAACATGGTTATTTGGGACACTCATCCACCTTCTTCTTGGTCAGCTGGCTTTCTGAACAAAGTCACTATTCCTTACCCCAACACCTCATCTCTTGACTTATTGTCCTGTCATGTGGTGAGCAGTGTAAGCTTGCACTTTTTACGAGTAGGAAGATGGTGTGTTCCAGGCAAAGACAGGGAATAATATATTCAGCCAGGTCAAGCATAAACAAGCATAGTGAGGATTCTAAAATATTTTGTTTTTATGCATTTTAGTGATTCAATAAATATTATTGAGAACTTGCTTTGTACCTAATGCTATGAGAAACATAGGAATGACCAAAGGCAGCTGTTTTCTTCCATGAGATCACAGGTGAGTGAATCCAGCAGAACAGTAAATGCCAATTGCAGTGGAGACGCATAAGGGAAGAGGTCAGCCTGTGGTCTCCAGTTGCACAGAAAGGGAGAACCAAGTTAGCCTAAAGAGCTCAGAGAACACTTCTCAGAAGAAATTTCTCCTGATTTGAGTCTTTATGTCTCATTTTAGGAAGAAGAGGAGGACTTCTTTTGAGACAGCAGGGAATTTGCATCAGATTCTAAATCCCTGGATTAATAAAGCCAGAATAGATGCTTATTAAATTTAAATTAAAAATGGAATGAAGCATAAAGGAAAAACAGAGGAGGGGAAAGAAAAGAAGGATTGAAGGAAAGATAAAATAGATAACAAAAATCATTTTGATGTAGAAAAGTTATGTAGAAAGACCTAGGGAGTCTTAAGGAGGTGCTAGTAAAGTGTTATCTCACCAGGGGGAGAAGATCTCAGCTTTGGGGATAGTGAATCACCCCTGCCAGAGGTATTCAGAAGCCAACTGGGGATGAATGAAATGGATGCTGAGGCTCAGTGGGGCCCAACTGCCTTTATTGCAATTTTATGATGTTACCAATTGTGGATGACATTTTCCACTATAATCCAATAGTCAGGGGTTCTCTGTGAACTTATGGCAATCAAACTTGCTTAGAGGTTGCAAAAGGAAAGATGGATGACATCAGATGTTTTTATGGGGTCAGTGGGCAGTGTATAATGCTGTTCATTAAAGCTGTATCTAAAATGGAGCAACACTCTAATTTGTCAATAGAATGTGGCAGCTCTGACTGCACTGGGAATCTAAGTATCTATAACGCTGTTTAGAAACCAGAGGATTTTGGCTACCAAATGCAATATCTGGGGATAAAAGTTGGTGCTTTCCAAACACTCGGAGATAAAGAAAATATTGTTGTCATTTTCCCAAAGTAAATTCTTTATATCTAAGAAGAATCAGAGCATTTCTTGAATGGACGGAAACAGCTACTTGGCTGTAGCTTAAAGAGTGACCTTAATGTAACTAAAGAAAGAGTATCAGGTAGGGGCAGGAAACATCAAGAACAAAAAAAAGAAGAGGCAAGAGCAGCACCATATCCTATACCATGAAAAAGAGATGCTCAATATGGCAGATACATGCATTCAAGTCAACAAATAGGAGTCCTTTGGTATTTAATATGTTGCTTGGGACAAAAGCTGGTGTGGAATTCTCCTAGTGACTAACCATGCCTTCCTCTCTCAGGAAGTACAGCCTTAGAGGCAATTTGGAAACTCTTGATAGATACACAATGTAAATTTATATCTTTCATTTGCTTGCATTAATTACTTTCAAAGGTGCACTAGGCAGAGACTCAGAACAGCAATCTTCTCCCACTATCAGACATGCAGGGTTACCCAATGCTCCTCCCTCCAGCAAACAGTGCAGAAAGGACAGCCTCTCTTGAACACATCCCTTGTATGAAGCGAGTGGGCCTCCTGCCCTGTATCAGCTGCTTCATCTATCCCAAGCCTGCATTACAAAAACATAGTTTCCTACTGTGTTATCCGCTTCCCCTCCTTTCTCTTAATCTCCAGCACATGCAGTGATAGCCCAGAGACTTAGATCCTGACTTAGCTTCAGTGATGTTGAGGCATGGTCCTGACTTTGACCCAAGTCTAACTCTGATCCTCCATTAAATATCCAACATACACATGCACACACACACCTAAATTAGCAAGAGGATAACCAATTCAGTTGGTTCCTTTTTTTAGCAAAGCAACTAAATCTTCAGAAAGATAGAAAATTGCACTAGATAATACAGGACAATAAAACTTGCAGGAATGTTTCTGTTTTGAGTATCAAAATTGAATTTGCTACAGGAATTATGATGTGTGTGAGGCCAATTCCACTTAAGAAAGGGAAAAAATATGTCATACTAAGACATTCATTTACAGAAAAGCTAGTTATAACTTTATGTGTCACTCTCTGTTTAATTTCAGCAATTAATTTCTATCCCCAAATAAAGCAAAACATTTTATGGATAATAAACAGGAGATTTAATATTGTACAGGTGACTAATTTGGTTATTTAAGAAAAAAATTGGAAATGAACCTGATGTTCTAAACTTGATTAGTGTTTCTGTCATAAGGATGCAGCATTAGCTTGACAGTGATTGAAACTCATAGCTCATTATTTTTGTATAGCTTCCCCATTAGCTATACTTCTTAGAGTTTCACAGCTCTGTTGGAATTGTTAATTTTTGCTTCTAACAGAAGTCTTTTTCTTGGTAAAGCCAGTTATGAGAAGCACAAATGAAACAGAATTCAAAAAATTATATAGATCATTCTGGATGCAAATACTTTTAGCTCTCTTCCTCTCTCCCTTTTTCTTTAAAGTTACCTCAAATTTTGTATTCACTGTAAAGTCCTGGACTAAAGACAAACATTTTGAAGCACAGAGTTCAGTTACGCACCTGAGAAGATTTCAGGGAGGTACTTTCTACCCCCTTCTCATGAAATTCTTTTTTTTTTTAACATCTTTATTGGAGTAAAATTGCTTTAAAATGGTGTGTTAGTTTCTTCTTTATAACAAAGTGAATCAGTTATACATATACATATGTTCTCATATCTCTTCCCTCTTGCATCTCCCTCCCTCCCACCCTCCCTATCCCACCCCTGTAGGTGGTCACAAAGAACCAAGCTGATTTCCCTGTACTATGCGGCTGCTTCCCACTAGCTATCTATTTTACGTTTGGTAGTATATCTATGTCCATTACACTCTCTCGCTTTGTCACAGCTTACCCTTCCCCCTCCCCATATCCTCAAGTCCATTCTCTAGTAGGTCTGTGTCTTTATCCTGTCTTACCCCTAGGTTCTTCATGACATTTTTTTTTCTTAAATTCCATATATATGTGTTAGGATACAGTATTATTTTTTCTCTTTCTGACTTACTTCACTCTGTATGAAAGACTCTAGGTCCATCCACCTCATTACAAATAGCTCAATTTCATTTCTTTTTATGGCTGAGTAATATTCCATTGTATATATGTGTCACATCTTCTTTATTCATTCATCCAATGATGGACACTTAGGTCGTTTCCATCTCCAGGCTATTGTAAATAGAGCTGCAATGAATATTTTGGTGCATGACTCTTTTTGAATTATGCTTTTCTCAGGGTATATGCTCAGTAGTGGGATTGCTGGGTCATATGGTAATTCTATTTGTAGTTTTTTAAGGAACCTGCATACTGTTCTCCATAGTGGCTGTACCAATTCACATTCCCACCAGCAGTGCAAGAGTGTTCCCTTTTCTCCACACACTCCAGCATTTATTGTTTCTAGATGTTTTGATGATGGCCATTCTGACTGCTGTGAGATTATATCTCATTGTAGTTTTGATTTGCATTTCTCTAATGACTAATGATGTTGAGCATTCTTTCATGTGTTTGTTGGAAATCTGTATATCTTCTTTGGAGAAATGTCTATTTAGGTCTTCTGACCATTTTGGGGTTGGGTTGTTTGCTTTTTGTTATTAAGCTGCATGAGCTGCTTATAAATTTTGGAGATAAACTCTATGTCAGTTGCTTCATTTGCAAATATTTTCTCCCATTTTGAGGGTTGTGTTTTGGTCTTGTTTATGGTTTCCTTTGCTGTGAAAAAGCTTTGAAGTTTCATTAGGTCCCATTTGTTTACTTTTGTTTTTATTTCCATTTCTCTAGGAGGTGGGTCAAAAAGGATCTTGCGGTAATTTATGTCATAGAGTGTTCTGCCTCTGTTTTCCTCTAAGAGTTTCATTGTTTCTGGCCTTACATTTAGGTCCTTAGTCCATTTTGAGCTTATTTTTGTGTATGGTGTTAGGGAGTGATCTAATCTCATACTTTTACATGTACCTGTCCAGTTTTCCCAGCATCACTTAATGAAGAGGGTGTCCTTTCTATACTATACATTCCTGCCACCTTTATCAAAGATAAGGTGACCATATGTGCATGGGTTTATCTCTGGGCTTTCTATCCTATTCCATTGATCTATCTTTCTGTTTTTGTGCCAGTACCATACTGTCTTGATTACTGTAGCTTTGTAGTATAGTCTGAAGTCAGGCAGCCTGATTCCTCCAGCTCCATTTTTTGTTCTCAAGATTGCTTTGGCTATTCGGGGTCTTTTGTGTTTCCATACAAATTGTGAAATTTTTTGTTCTAGTTCTGTGAAAAATGCCAGTGGTAGTTTGATAGGGATTGCATTGAATCTATAGATTGCTTTGGGAAGTAGAGTCATTTTCACAATGTTGATTCTTCCAATCCAAGAACATGGTATATCTCTCCATCTGTTTGTATCATCTTTAATTTCTTTCATCAGTGTCTTATAATTTTCTGCATACAGGTCTCTTGTCTTCTTAGGTAGGTTTATTCCCAGATATTTTATTATTTTTGTTGCAATGGTAAATGGGAGTGTTTTCTTGATTTCACTTTCAGATTTTTCATCATTAGTATATAAGAATGCCATAGATTTCTGTGCATTAATTTTGTATCCTGCTACTTTACCAAATTCATTGATTAGCTCTAGTAGTTTTCTGGTAGCATCTTTAGGATTCTCTATGTATAGTATCATGTCATCTGCAAACAGTGACAGCTTTACTTCTTCTTTTCCTTGAGGTGCTCCTATGTTGGGTGCATAAATATTTACAATTGTTATATCTTCTTCTTGGATCGATCCCTTAATCATTATGTAGTGTCCTTCTTTGTCTCTTCTGATAGTCCTTATTTTAAAGTCTATTTTGTCTGATATGAGAATTGCTACTCCAGCTTTCTTTTGGTTTCCATTTGCATGGAATATCTTTTTCCATCCCCTTACTTTCAGTCTGTAATTTGTCCATTTCTTCCAGGTTGTCCATTTTATTGGCATAGAGTTGTTTGTAGTAATCTCTCATGATCTTTTGTATTTCTACAGTGTCAGATGTTACTTCTGACATTTACATTTAAGGTTGTTCTCCATATGTATGTTCCTATTCCCATTTTCTTAATTGTTTTTTGTTTGTTATTGTAGGTCTTTTCCTTCTCTTGTGTTTCATGCCTAGGGAAGTTCCTTTAGCATTTGTTGTAAAGCTGGTTTGGTGTTGCTGTACTCTGTCAGCTTTTGCTTCTCTGTAAAGTTTTTAATTTCTCCATCAAATCTGAATGAGATCCTTGCTGGGTAGAGTAATCTTGGTTGCAGGTTTTTGTCCTTCATCACTTTTAATATGTCCTGCCAGTCCCTTCTGGCTTGCAGAGTTTCTGCTGAAAGATCAGCTGTTAACCTCATTGGGATTCCCTTGTGTTTTATTTGTTATTTTTCCCTTGCTGCTTTTAATATGTTTTCTTTGTATTTAATTTTTGACAGTTTGATTAATATGTGTCTTGGCGTGTTTCTCTTTGGATTTATCCTGTATGGGACTCTCTGTGCTTCCTGGACTTGATTAACTATTTCCTTTCCCATATTAAGGAAGTTTTCAACTATAATCTCTTCAAATATTTTCTCAGTCCCTTTCTTTTTCTCCTCTTCTTCTGGAACCCCTATAATTCGAATGTTGGTGTGTTTAATGTTGCCCCTGAGGTCTCTGAGACTGTCCTCAGTTCTTTTCATTCTTTTTTCTTTATTTGGCTCTGCAGTAGTTATTTCCACTATTTTATCCTCCAGGTCACTTATCCGTTCTTCTGCCTCATTTATTCTGCTATTGATCCCATCTAGAGTCTTTTTCATTTCATTTATTGTGTTGTTCATCATTGTCTGTTTCATCTTTATTTCTTCTAAGTCCTTGTTAACTGTTTCTTGCATTTTGTGTATTTTATTTCCAAGATTTTGGATCATCTTTACTATCATTATTCTGAATTCTGTTTTCAGGTAGACTGCCTATTTCCTCTTCATTTGTTAGGTCGGGTCAGTTTTTATTTTGCTCCTTCATCTATTGTGTGTTTTTCTGTCTTCTCATTTTGCTTATCTTCCTGTGTTTGGGGTCTCCTTTTTGCAGGCTGCAGGTTCGTAGTTCCCATTGTTTTTCGTGTCTGTCCCCAGTGTCTAAATTTGGTTGAGTGGGTTGTGTAGGCTTCCTGTTGGAGGGGACTAATGCCTGTTTTGTGGTGGATGAGGCTGGATCTTTTCTTTCTGGTGGACAGGTCCCCCTCTGGTGGTGTGTTTTGGGGTGTCTGTGGACTTATTATGGTTTTAGGCAGCCTCTCTGCTAATGGGTGAGGTTGTGTTCCTGTCTTGCTAGCTGTTTGGCATAGGATGTCCAGCACTGTAGCTTGCTGGTCGTTGAGTGAAGCTGGGTGTTGGTGCTGAGATGGAGATTTTGGGAGATTTTCGCTGTTTGATGTTATGTGGAGCTGGGAGGTCTCTTGTGGACCAGTGTCCTGAAGTTGGCTCTCCCACTTCAGAGACACAGCACTGACTCCTGGCTCCAGCACCAAAAGCCTTTCATCCACACAGCTCAGAATAAAAGGGAGAAAAAGTAGAAAGAAAGAAAGAAAGAAAGAAAGAAAGGAAGAAAGAAAGAAGAAAGAGAGAGAAAAAGAAAGAAAGAAAGAAAGAAAGAAAGAAAGGAGTGAGGGAGGAAGGAAGGAGGGAGGAAGGAAGGAGTGAAGGAAGGAAAGAAAGAAGATAAAATAAAATAAAGTAAGACAAAATAAAGTTATTAAAATAAAAAATAATTATTAAGAAAGGAAATGTTTTTTAAAGAAAATAAAAACGGACAGATAGAACCCTAGGACAAATAGTGGTAGCAAAGCTATACAGACAAAATCTCACACAGAAGCATACACATACACACTCACAAAAAGAGGAAATGGGGAAAAAGAATAAATCTTGCTATCAAAGTCCACCTCCTCAATTTGCAATGATTCATTGTCTATTCATGTATTCCACAGATGCAGGGTACATCAAGTTGTTTTTGGAGGTTTAATCCACTGCTCCTGAGGCTGCTGGGAGAGATTTCCCTTTCTCTTCTTTGTTCTCACAGCTCCCGGGGCACAGCTTTGGATTTGGCCCCGCCTCTGTATGTAGGTCGCAGGAGGGCGTCTGTTCTTCCCTCAGACAGGACGGGGTTAAAGGAGCAGCTGACTTGCGTATTCTGGCTCACTTAGGCCGGGGGGAGGGAGTGGTACAGAGTGCAGCGTCAGCCTGTGGCAGCAGAGGCTGGCGTGATGTTGCCCCAGCCTGAGGGGCACCGTGCATTCTCCTGGGGAAGTTGTCCCTGGATCCCAGGACCCTGGCAGTGGCGGGCTGCACAGTCTGCCCGGAAGAGTGGTGTGGATAGTTACCTGTGCTTGCACACAGGCTTCTTGGTGGCGGCAGCAGCAGCCTTAGCCTCTCATGCTCGTCTCTGTGGTCTGCGCTTTTATCCACAGCTCAAGCCCATCTCTGGAGCTCTTTTAAGCAGTGCTCTTAATCCCCTCTCCTTGCACACCAGGAAACAGACAGGGAAGAAAAAGTCTCTTGCCTCTTTGGCAGGTCCAGACTTTTACCCAGACTCCCTCCCGCCTAGCCGTGGTGCACTAACCCCCTGCAGGCTGTGTTGACGTCGCCAGCCCCAGTCCTCTCTCATGAAATTCTTTACTTTCATTATCATTGCCTGAAAGGTGTTCATTAAGATGTACTATCCATTGGTGCACCAAATGAATTATGAGTCATTCACACCTTAACACAAACTAGTTTAATCAAGCATATTTCTTTATAGCACCTTACCAAAGAAATGAGCATTTGAGACAGAGGAAAAGGAGAAGAGAATTTTTAGAAAAGACACACCAGTAAAGTTAAAATGACCGAGAAGATCCCCAAATCAGAGGGATTTAGGGAACCCGGAGTAGCTAAACACCCCCTTCTCAAACTGAGCTGGGGATATAAAAACCAGAAGAGAGAATAATAGAAGTGTATCAGTGTCAAATACATTTATTTTTCCAATCTAGAAAACAGAGTTCTCTGATGGCCACTTTGGCTCAATATAGTAACATATCCTGAAGAGAAGAAAATGGGAGGTATATGGAAAGATCTGTCTTATCCCCGACTTTGGTGGTAACAGAACAATTTGCCAAAAATGTATTGACTGGAAAAGAATT
>NW_006783631.1:6293151-6318365 GCF_000442215.2 Lipotes vexillifer | reverse complement strand
CAGGCTCCAGACACACAGGCTCAGCAGCCATGGCTCACGGGCCCAGCTGCTCCGCGGCATGTGGGATCTTCCCGGACCGGGGCACGAACCTGTGTCCCCTGCATCGGCAGGCGGACTCTCAACCACTGCGTCACCAGGGAAGCCCGAGAATTCTTCACATGACTAAGAAACCATATAACTCCTTTATGGACACTACATCTGAAGCAGATTTGAGCAGTTTGCTCAAATGCTACCATGGGAGAGTCCGGTCAAAGGAGCAGCAACAGCTCCTGGTTTAGTTTCAGGATGTTGTGTGTGCATGTCTCTGTGTGTGTGTGTCTGTGTGTGTGTGTCTGTGTGACCAGGACCCTTAGGGGGAAAGAGCAGAGACCAACCCTAAGAGTTACCTACAAATTAAGCTAAGAACAATAGTGCTTTCCAAGTGTGTTTAAATATACTCAGTTTCACTTCAGTATTGGGAGAAAAAAAAATGTTCCCTGGAACAGTAAGATTGGTAACAATGGGGTAAACAATTTTGCTTCAGGATGTATCAGATCCTTTATTTTGCTAAAGTGTATGGTATACTCTAAGAGAAAAATCTATTTCCTAATTTCTCTTTACCTCAGGGCATTGTCTGGAACTAGTGTCTCTTAGAACACGAATCAGAAAAGTCTACTCTAGTAAATAAATGAAGGTCTTGTTGAGTGGAAAAGATAATGTGCAGGGGAGAACGTCAATCATTGTTGAAGCTTCATCTGGATCTAGAAGGAGAGGTTACAGGCACAGACTGTACTCAGTCTTCCAATATCAGACTGCCATAGGTGAGCATGTTAGAAGGATTTTCATTAAACTCCTAACGTTATCAAAACTATCTGGATTGTTTGCAGAGTTAAATCTGCAGCCAGGATAGGCCTGTGGTTTTTTAATTCAAACAATGAGTGAGCATGATGTGTGGTAGACAGGGAGTGATTAACAAAGCAGCCAGAGAACAAAACTAAAGATAGTTCCTCTATTTTTACTTTATGTAATAATTACCTTCTGTTTCTTTATGATGAATTCTTTTTTTTTCTCAAAAGTTAATACTTAATTCTGATGTTTAAAAAAAAATGTTGCATTGAAAATTTTCAGAAGTTTTGGTTATTTTTGAAGGTACTAATGTCTATTAAACATTGATTATTATAAAATAAGGTCAAGAACATATATCACTTGTGAGTTTGTTTTTCCTTTACAAGAAGAATATACTATCTGGTAAGCTAACTATTTTTTTTCTCAGCTGTAAACAGAGGTATGGTTTGGACACTTTACATATAATCCTCTTAACAAATCTAGGAGGTATTATTCTTCCTTCTTTGGGGAGATTGTGACTTACCTATATTGACACAACTTTTTGGTGGTGAAGTAAGGAACCATGACAGATATGTTCTACAGACATCCATATTTAAATATTTGAAATACAAACAAAATGGCTAGAACCAGAGCAGTAGTGGAGTGCAATTATAGTTACCATGGAAGATGTATCTACTTTATCACCTTATTCTTTTTCAATTATCAATCAGTCAGCCAGCTTTGGAATAATGATTCTAAATGTTCAGTGTGTATTAGAGTCATCATACATCCTTGTTAAAAATTCAGATTCCTCAGGCTCAAAAGAAGGAATTCTGATTCTATAGATCTAGGGTGCATTGGAATAATAACATCCTATGCTTCCGAAGCCAGAGCCCACAGATAATTTCAGTGGAAAGTGTAGGCAGACCAGAATCTCAAGTTTTACTTAAAAACAAAAAAGTCACAAAACCCTTCAAACATTAAATAAAATAATGTATCTGAAGTGTTTAACATACTGAGGTGACATAGAGAAGTCATAGCAAAAGTTAGTTCCTTTTCTGTTCAAGTGTTTATTGACCACTGGCTACATAAGACTCATGTTTTCTTTCTGGGCCTGTTAGCCATATAAGTGGGATATAGACTTGGAGTGGCCTTTGCAGAACTTACGGTTTTCCTGGGAAAGCTTGGGGCTGTAGAAGGACATAGCTGTTCCTTCCAGCATCTTCCCCATTCTTTAGTGGGTGAGGCTTGTACTGTTCTTTCACACTCTCTGTCTACTATATCTGTGATGTATCCAGAGTCTGACCCCTGTTCAGTCCTTCCTTTGCCCCCACCCTGACCCTAACTAGCTGTTCTTCCTCCCATGCAGTCTGCTTTCACAGGGTAGCCAAACCACCTTATTAAAGGATGTCAGCTGTCAGATCATGCTTCCTTGGATCAAAACCCTGCATTCTTCCCATGTCACACAGAAATAGAGCCAAAGTCATTAGCTTTTTAGATGTATGGCCCAATCCCTCTCTGAATTCATCTTCAGCTTCCCCTAGCTCCCTCTGCTCCAATCATGCCATTTTCCTTGCTGTTCTTAGATTAGGCCCCCACCAACCCCAACTCAAGGCTGTAGCATTTGATTTTTTCTATGACTCATGCATCTTCTCAGACACCTGAATGGCTCACTGCTTCATGTTTTTTTTTGTTTTTGTTTTTGTTTTGGCCATGCCATGTGGCTTGTGGGATCTTAGTTCCTGGACCAGGGATCGAACCTGTGCCCCCTGCAATGGAAGCATGAAGTCCTAATCACTGGACAACCAGGGAATTCCCACCCTTGCATCCTCTTAAAAGTCTGGGCCAAGTGTCATATTTTAACAAATCACTCTCTGACTCCCTTATTTAAAATTAACTCCTTTACCTCTGGCACTCTCTATTCCGTTCCTTAGATGCTCTGCTCTCCTTGTAATTAACACTTATATTAGATACTATATAGTTTACTTATCTATTTGCCTAATTGTTGTTTCTTCTCCCTCTCCCCAGTAGAGAACAAGGTTAGGGATTAAGCAAATAAGAATAGGGATTATTTTGTTGTTGTTGGTTTAATTGACTGGCATATCACTAGCACATACAATAGAACCAAACACATAGTTATCACACAATAGATGTATGAATACATAAAGAAATAGATGAATGTCAATGAATACTGAATTATGATAAATAAAATCAATAAATTGTTAAAAATAGCATTTATTGCTATCTAGTATATTCCAGATACTATATTCAACACTTTGTGCAAATTACTTCTTTTACTCTTTCTCCCATTGTGGAGCACAGGCTCCGGACGCACAGGCTCAGCAGCCATGGCTCACAGGCCCAGCCGCTCCGCGGCATGTGGGATCTTCCCAGACCGGGGCACGAACCTGTGTCCCCTGCATCGGCAGGCGGACTCTCAACCACTGCACCACCAGGAAAGCCCTATTTCTTTTACTCTTAACAGCAATCCTTTAGGGTAAGTATTTGAGGTAAGTATTGCAAAGTAGGCATTTAGAGGAAAATTAGGCTCAAGAATGCTAAATATCTTAAGTAGTGAAGAAAGTACTGGAATGAAGACCCATCTGGTTCCAGTGCATACACTGGCTTTTCTGGAGGAAGTATATCCTTAGGTATACTTTTCTAAGTAAGTATCTTTACTTAAGATATCCTTAATATCCTTAGAGATAGCATAGTTAGATTGTACAGCCATGGAGAGGCAAGATCTAAATCTTCTCATTCTATACATTTCTTTAATTGACTTTAGCAGAAGCTGCATGTTTGGGCTAAAAAGTCAGTATCTTATTAAATCATGTTCATGAGACCTTATGTGTTTTTAGATAATATTGCCAAAGACATTTTATTAACTGCAAATTTTGTACATTGCTCTACCTCGTGGAATGTCAAAACTCTGTCATTAACAAATCTGCATCTCCATTTAGCATTAATTAGGAGAGAAAAGCTTTAAGGTCATCTGAAGATTGTTGTAGAAACTTGTAGTTGCTTCACTAGGCAATAACTGTGCTTGATTACTAAAGTTGGAGTATTAATATGTATTTATTTAATATTTCTTATAATATAACATCAAGGGCCTATAAATTATGCCTTGTGAACCTTATGGAGGTTTGACTGACTGGCATTGCCCATCCATATGGCAATATTCTAACTGATCTGTCTTCAAATATGCTAGGTTAATGCTCTTTAATATGTCTTCATATAAGTTTTTTCCCACTTGAAATTCCTGCTTCTTTCCTCTATCTCCATCAAAATTTAAGGTCTTCCAAAGTCCAGTTGATACCATCTTATTATTTACAGACTTTCTTTTTTGTTGTGTTTTTCTAGTCAACATCAATATCTTCCTTTTTTATTGTTAGTTACATATAATACTTTCCCCCTCAGTCTACCTTCTATTCGTTCACATTTATTCATTGAACTTATGAATCCCTAACTCTATGTCAAGTCCAGAATACTTCTGGATGAAAATATGAATATGACATGATACCCACTCCTATGAAAGGTGCAGCTATTTGGCATGTGTTTAATTTTCTTCACTTAAACATTGCTTGAACATCTACAATGCTCTATATTCTTATATTTCAAACATAACAATAAATAAAACATAGTCTTTGACCTACAAGAGTCTACAGACTGGGGCTTCCCTGGTGGCACAGTTGTTGGGGGTCCATCTGCCGATGCAGAGGACACTGGTTCATGCCCAGGTCCGGGAGGATTCCACATGCTGTGAAGCGGCTGGGCCCATGGGCCATGGCTGCTGAGCCTGTGCATCCAGAGCCTGTGCTTCACAGCTGGAGAGGCCACAACAGTGAGAGGCCCACGTACCACACACAAACACACACAAAATGTCTACAGTCTAATGAGGGAGAAAAGCACATAAGCCGATGATCACAATATGATGTGCCCAGTACTATATTTGAAATATAGTGTGATGGCAGAGAAGGGATGAAGAACACCTGATCCATTTGGGAAAGGTCAGGCCAAGAAAGAAAAGAAAGAGGAGGTGATACTTGAGCTGAACCTTAAGGAATCATAAGAGTAAGCCCAACCAGGGCTGACCAGGATGGGATGGTTTCACAGGCTGAGAAATAGATTGCTTTAGTTTTTTGGTTTTTTCTTTCCAACCTTAAGAGGTATCAAGCTCTCAGTAATCAAGAACCATGGTCTATCTTAAATGGTAGCACAATGTTAATTTCAATGATAAGTACTCAATTACTATTTTCTGAGTGAATGCATTAACTGATTAACAGAAGTGCTATTTAGGTAAGGGACATTTATACGCTATTCAAGACACTTGATTTCACTCTTTTGAAGACGCAGCTCACAAAACTAAGATGAAATTCCAGTCCCTACATGGGACCTGTGGGCAAAAATGGAAACGAGCAAAGAAACAACAACAACAACAACAACTTTTACTTCTGTTCCTCTGTTGTGCTAACATACGCTATGGAAAGAATGACAAGAAACTAAGAAGTCAATATATTAGTTTTCCAAGTTTCTGACTGTTTAAGCAAACTCTTCTAACCTTTATTTAAAGTTTTATTTTCGCCCTTTAGTAACCCCCCATGTGAGCTGATTTCTTTGTAGAGTAATAGTTTCCTGTCACCTGTGGGTTTCTCCTAGTGGGGTCAATTGCAGAGTAACCTTCTGTGGCTACACAGGGACAGGGAAACAAATCTATTTCCAAACACACTTGACAGCACAAAGCCTTGAAAAAGACTCCAAGATGAGAACATGTCCCTAAAATACTTCATCATCATGTTACAGCCCTTTCACTTTTCCTGTGTGGCCTCAGTTCCTGCCCCAAGCTGTGAAGTCAGAAGGTGGAGTCTGGTTCTGGCTAAGGAGCTAATTACTTGTGCAGTCTGTAGCAAGGCACTTGACCTCATCAGGTCTCAGCAAATCCTCATCTGCAAAACGAGGAATGAGTTGCTGAGGTTCTATGAAATCATACGAACATTTCTCTAAAAGGTATCCCTAGTTTCCTCATTTCCTTGCATTCTCAGCCTGTCTCCTTGGCTTAGGTGTTAGGGGCATAACATCATTTAATTCTTTAAGGATCATCTTAAGTGTCTTTTCCTTTAGAAAGTCCATTGAGGCTCTCTGATATAATTTTCTTCCTTGGGGTCTCCTCAAAAACCTTTTGTATACAGCTGTTCTTGTGTTATAATCCTGTGTCTCCTTGTACCTTCACCTCTGTTGTCAGTTCCTTAGAGTAGGAAATCTGACCCTTCATCACATCCGGTATATCTATAACTTAGTAGCTGCTCAGTAAATATTTTATATATGAGCAAGTGAATGGATATGATGGTACCTGCACATTGAACATATATTACATACATTATAACATCTGCCCAGTACAATATAAGAAGAAATATTTTATTATATTTCCAGTTAGTTCCATTTTCAACTTTAGTATTATAATATTGTATTAGTGTTAATTTAGATAGTTATTTTTTTATTTCAGACTATACTCAACATGGGCCATTGGTCATTAATTCATACAAAGATGTCTTTATTATCAAATTTCATATTAAAACTGTACCAGTTGAGCAAATTTCTGTGGATTTAAACTGTACATGTTGTATTGCTTTCTAAGTTTTTTGTTTGTTTGGTTTTGGTTTTGGTTTTATAGAAGACTCTATGGATGATGAGGGAGAAGCAGCAAAGCTTTTCTGTCTGTCATATATCCAGTGAAGAGACCTCCCTTTTCTTGACACTTCAGTCCTACTTATCCTTCAGATCCCAGCTGAGGTGTCACCTCCACAGGGAATCTTTCCTTGACCTTCCAAATGAGGTAAAAAATCCCCATATTTCACATGTCTCTTCTTTGTAGCAATTTTCACAAATGTAAGTTTACATATATTTGTCTGGTATTTGATTATTCTGTTTCCCCTCCTGGTTTTTGAGTTCCATGAGAATCTGTGTGTTCATTATATATTCAAAAATAAATAATAATATTAAGGTCCAACAAGCAACCAACTACTGAGAGTTCTTTATAAACAAAGAATGTAACCATAAGCCAGTCTAATTCATTTGCAGAAATCTAGCTTAGAGAAAAAGTCAGTGGGACCAATTGGCTTAATGGCACAACAAGAATCAGATGTTCCCATTATGCTGACATTTTAAAAAATATGCTGACATTTAAAAAATAAAAGGTATTACTAGAAAATTTAAGGCATGGTAAAGACCACAGATCAGGGGACAATTGTTATTGCAAAGATACTTTGCTGTGTTTAAAGATCCCACAAGAAGGAATATATATCATGCCATAGCGGGGTGGGGGCAAATGGGAAATCACCAGGGTTGGTTGTGAAGTAGAGGGAGTGGGAAGAATTATGGGCAAGAGCCTTTATTGTCATTTTCAGAGGAACAAAACATGTGAGGCAAGGTAAGCAGTCTCTGGATCAGCTATTTGAATAATCTCACAGGCTCTAGGGCACAGGAGCTGTCTCTAGTTGTTTGGTACCTGACCCTAGGGTGATTAGTACAGGTGTATGGTGGCTGGAGTTTGAGAGCCTAATAAAGGAGGTGGCTGCGGGTGCGGATTCTAGATTGAGTGCTTTGTATCTGAAAACCATGCCCTCCTGTGAAGGGCTCCTCCTAAGGAGACAGGGAGCCCAAACCAGGTGACTGAAGCATATTATCAGTTTTCCCAGAACAAGTGTGTCTGGCATATACTCGTAGGGCAGCTGTTAAAGTATCAAGTTGACAGATTAGAAACATGGTTAATATCCCATTGTCCACTAGAAATAAAGCCAAGTTGGTTGAAGGACAACTGAGACATAACACCCAGACTCTCAATCAACTGGAAGTTTCCCTTTACATTTGCATGATGGGCATGGAGAGTACGTCAAACTTTTCATTTTATACTTTTTAAAACATTCACAAAACTATATACTGTGAAGAGAAGACACAAAATTCCATTTTTATTTCTTACCTTATTTAGTGCTCACAACATTACTGTGACATATAAAATCAATTTGGCAAATGAAGACACTAAAACTCAGTACAGTTATATGATGTACCCCCAATCTGTGTGGTAAGCAGCTAACAGAGTTGACCAAGAAAGCCTGATTTTCCATAGCATTTTACCTTCTACATTTTGCTGTTGCAACCAAAAGGACAATGTATGTTTTCTTAGTCTAGAGAGCATCCTCTGCCTTCCATGAGTAGCACATTGAGAGTGCTACATTAAATGAAAAGAGGATTCAAAGGAGTTTAACATATGAATTTTTAGAGTCCATCTGGGAGACAAGGTATATATGTGACTTTTATGGCTCCATCATTTGTGTTTTCCATATTGTAGAAGAGCAAAACCATATACTAGCTTGAATGAGTGCTCATGATTTCTCTCTCTTTTAGAAATATCATTAAATGATGCTTGAAAGAGGAGGTGCAGCTTGAGGAGCCTAAATTATCTCTAGTTTGGACAAAGGAATAAATCAACATTAATATAAGAATAAATCATCTGCATTAGAAATGAACAGGTACTGGAGCCTGGGGGTTAATAGAGAAGATTAAAACATGGAAGGAGAAAAGAGGACATGTAAAAAATCTGTAGTCTGAATTTGGGAAGAAGACTGGATTTTTACCTATGGAAATGACTAATACTGAATTTAAAGTTGTTGACATTGCTGCAATATAATCTCTCCACATCTGCAAACTTTCAGTAGAAAGAGCTAAAAAGCAGGGCTGATTGGAAAGGGGCCATTGGGGGCCTAATCTTGACCTGACACATAGTTATGTATAGGGAGGGTGGGAGAGAGGGAGACGTAAGAGGGAGGAGATATGGGAACATATGTATATGTATAACTGATTCACTTTGTAATAAAGCAGAAACTAACACATCATTGTAAAGCAATTATACTCCAATAAAGTTGTAAAAAAAAAAAAAAGAACTCAGAACCAGGATGAACGTAGAAACAGAAAATTCCTGAGAATATACAGAAAGTAGGAACATTTCTATAGGGGATGGAATGGGAGTGTGAACAATGCTCTGTAGATGTTAAGGGATGGGGACATTAACATCAGAGCTGCCCTATTTCACTATAACCCTGGCAATACATTCCATCAATTCTACAATGGATCTGAAATGCTTATCAGAAGAATAAAGTTCTCAGTTGCCCTTGACCTGCCAAATTTCTCTGAGACCTAAGCACTACATGAAAGAGAATATTAATAGGGCAATATGGAATTTCAGGTCATCTCAGCAGCATATCCTGAGAACTGGTCTATGAATATTTCCATCCTCCTTCACTAAAGCAAATATCAGATGGAAGGAAAATCTTCACACTTATTTCTAGCAGACTAGAGACTCTGCCATATCAGGCTGTCTGCTTCCTGAGGATAAGGACACTGTCTTAGTCGTTGCTGAATCCTTACAGCCAAGCAGAATGGCAGGTGCCTGGCAGTAAAGCCAACACTGAATGGTGGTTGAACTGAATTATGTTAGGGTTGGGTAGAATTGATCAAGTGACCAACTTTAAAGGGGGTTGGTCAGAGGTGGAATTAAATTCCTTCTGATTTATCTAAGTATAAATATACAAAACATGATCTTCTCCTCTGACACTTTTATTCAAAAGACCATTTTAAAACTTATTAAAAGGTAGGCCAGACTCTGTTCTTCAAAGCTGCTTTTGTTGTTTTAATTTAATTTAATTTAATTTAATTCAAATATCACAATTGTTTCTGACTGTAATTTTAAAATTTCATAACCTATCCCTTCTTAGTGTATGAAGGGAGCTGTCAGTAATTACATAGTATTCAATTCATCAATAGGTCTCAGTATTAGAAAGAAAAAGACATTTTATAATTACTACTACTTTCTCCAAGCTTACAGACATTTCAAACAGTGGAGAGGCCATCACTATTAACTGTTCAAGAGCTGTGATTTTCTCTGGACTGGCCATCATTTCATAATCAGCAGCCAGCCTGTTTGCTTAAAGAAAGATGGCTGTTCCACAGATAATTACCAGTCGAAGGTGGTTCTATGATTATTTCTCTGTCACCATCTCATTAAATATGTTCACTTGCTTCCTAAATATACTGCTAGTATTTCAGAATGGAATTAGTCTGTATTTTTATAATATTTGGGAAAGTTTATAGAAAAGGGCTGTGGGGCCTGAACATGAATATTTAATTTATTAAAAAAAAAATATATATATATAGGGACTTCCCTGGTGGTGTAGTGGTTAAGAATCTACCTGCCAATGCAGGGGACATGGGTTTGAGCTCTGATCCAGGAAGCTCCCACATGCCACAGAGCAACTAAACCCATGTACCACAACTACTGAGCCTGTGCTGTAGAGCCTGTGAGCCACAACTACTGAGCCCACGTGCTGCAATTACTGAAGCCTGCTCGCCTACAGACCGTGCTCCTCAACAAGAGAAGCTACCTGAATGGGAAGACCATGCACCACAATGAAGAGTAGCCTCCACTCACAACAACTAGAGAAAGCCTGTGCACAGCACCGAAGACCCAACACAGCCAAAAATAAATAAATAAATAAATAAATTTATTTTTAAAAATATATATAATATTTAAAGAGGCCATTTACTTTAAAGGGGCTATTTATTTTCAATTAGAAGCAGGTGTCACAAAAAGACTATAGACACTTCTGCTTTAAAGCCAGTTTATGCCATGCATTAGTCTGTGCACAAGTTGATTCATTGTCTGAATCTTGGTTTATCTATAAGAAAAGCAGGCCTAATAATTATTATATAATAATCGGTTTCTAAGACACTATGAAGCACCAAGGTGATGTGTGAAGCAGTAAGAGGATGATCAGTAAGTGGTGACTAATATACTCATTAATTTCAAAAATGGGTTCATTTTGACTTACAAAATATCTTAGCTAATCTGGGTCAAATAATCTGTTTCTCTATGTGTCACATCTTTTACATAGACTGAAGTTATTGACAGAGCAGGAGGTTAGAACAACAGAGAGAGAAAACTAATATTTATTGAGTACTGACTTCATACCGACCTCTTATTTTAAATACATTGTCATCATGTTGATCAAAAGTGATTCAATATTGGATGCCCATCATTGTACTAAAAATCTTATCCCATTGACTCCTTACATAATCTTTTTTGTCTGTTTATCAGATGAGAAAACTAAGGATTAATGCAGTTAAATTAATAGGAAGTTATTTTGGGATTTGAACCAAAGCTGCCTGATTAAGAAAATAAGTATGTTTACTGCAACTAGAAATTTACTGAGAGCGTCCTCTCTGTCAAACACCCTTTTAAATTTTTTATGTGAATTACTCATTGGCCCCTTGTTAAAAAGTCATTTGCTCTAATTATTATTGTGGTTAGCCTTATAGGTGAAGAAAATAAGGTACAGAGAAGGCAAGCAACATTGCCAAGGTCACACAGCTAGAAATGTTAGCTCAGGGAAGTAATCCCAAACAGTCTGACTCCAAAATTAATAATAGTCAAGCAACATTGACTTCGCGTGGAAAGAGGCTAGCTTTAACATGTCATTTTGCGAAGGCTTTTCTGCCCCTAAATCTCTCCAAATCTATCCTGTCTCTAATCCCCCAAACTGAGTGATTAGATTCTTATACTTTTTCTTCTTAAAACATGAATACAGTGGCTGTAACAATTTACATTCCCACCAACAGTGAAAGAGGGTTCACTTTTCTCCACACCCTCTCCAGCACTTATTGTTTGTAGACTTTTTTGATGATGGCCATTCTGATTGGCATAAGGTGATACCTCATTGTAGTTTTGATCTGCATTTCTCTAATAATTATCTTTTCATGTGCCTCTTGGCCCTCTGTATATCTTCTCTGGAGAAATGTCTATTTAGGTCTCCTGCCCATTTGTTGATTGGGTTGTTTTTTTTTTGATATTGAGCTGAATGAGCTGTTTGTATATTTTGGAGATTAATCTCTTGTCAGTTGCTTTGTTTGCAAACCTAGATGAATAGGATGGTGAGGGTGGGAGGGAGGTCCAAGAGGGAGGGGATATCTGTATACATATAACTGATTCACTTCGTTGTACAACAGAAACTTACACAACATTATAAAGCAACTATACCCAATAAAAATAAATATGAATATATTTTCAAGAGCTATATATAATAAGAACTATACTTCTAATGAATTAGCAAATAAGACCTCAGGAGTACAGGAAGGATGGCAGATGATAATGTGAAACCTGTCTGAGAACTCAGTGCTAAGTAAAGCAGTGTGTACAAGCTCAAATTTGCATCAGAATTACCTCTTATTTGCATGAGAATTTTGGCACATGTAATGAGGGTTAGCAAGGACAGTGCTGAGGGGAGAGGGACTTTCTCTGGGCATGAGTCATGCCAAAGATCCCAGAGAGACGTAGATCAAATCAAGAAATACATTTATATTAATTCTAGTGGGTGAGGTTGGGTGGGAAGGATTAGTGGGCATGCTGTTTCTGTAAATGTTTTTCTAAAATAAAAATAAATAAGAGCAAGGGACAGAAAGCTATGATGCCTACCTCCTGGACATCACTTCAAACAGCCATATTTACAGCCTTGGTTTTTTTTTCTGAAGCAGACAGGAAGCAGGATTGGCCTAATCAGTACATTTCAAGGGTCATTATAATTAAGTATCAATTATAAAGGGAGTTCTATAATTTTCTTTATTAACAGACAAAGAAATAGGCAGAGTAAGTTTAAAAACTCTGCTTAAAGGAGGGTAGAACTGAGTGAGTAATGGTACAGCTTTGTTAATGCCTGAACTTTACCCCCGTGAGCTTAATTTTACTGATTTTACACAAAGACCCTTTAAACTGTAAACACTGAAAAAATGTCTCTTTATGTCACATTATTAACCCCACAGAGCTGCTTATGTTAGCCCAGAATGGAGCAAGAGAGAGCTGGGTTTATGTTGAGTCTTTTTCACATTAAAGGATTTCAGAATGATTTTGGGAATTGTCAATTTACAGTTTAGGTCTTTAGCTGCAGAGAAACAGGATGAGCTGTAAAGGAATTGAATCAGGCATGGATGTCAAGAAGTGATTGTACAGGTGGAATTCAATATATACAATCCAATGCATATTACCTGACCATCTAGCAAAAGACTGTTTGCACTGCACCAGATACCGAGGAGAAAAGGTTTGGACAACGCATTAGGACACAGTGTAGAGCTCAGCCTGCCAGAAAACCTTGCTACTCAGCCTGGAGTGAGCTCCCTTCCCTCTTCTGAATGCATTCAGCATTGTGTCACTACAGTTGTTGTTGTTGTTGTTTTTCCTGCAACTAATTACATACACACCCTTTACATCTTTTTATTTCTCTCTTTTTAAATCTAAGTCTAGACTAGGGGGCTTAAATTTAAGACTTATGAGTTGAATATAATCTACTGACTTATTTTGTTTAGCTGATACAGGGTTTGTTTGTTTCAGTTGGAGTGCTATTATGTGGAAAAAACATTCTTCATTTATAACATCATCCTTATTGTTCCACTGTGTTCCATCCCCTAATCCCTGAAGAAGATGTGTGAGTTTGCATCTCCCAATAAATTGCAAATTCCTTTATACGAGTTACATTTATGGATTTTAAGCTTATCATTTTAACTGTTCTTTAGCGTGGCATTGGCATTAAGTATATTCTCATTGTTGGGCGACCATCACCACCATCCACCTCCAGAACTTTTTCATCTTCCCAAACTGAAGCTGTGTACCTATTAAACATAACGACTCATGCCTCCTTTCTCCAGACCCTGGCGACCAGCATTCTACTTTCTGTCTATGTGATTCTTACTACTCTAGGTACCTCAAATAAGTGGAATCAACACAAATAGTTGTACCATTGTGACTGACAATTCATTGATTCTGGAGAATGTATAAGAGCCGTGTTACATTTTTAGGCTGAAAAAACCCTATTGCTTTATATATGATATTTTATTTATCCATTCATCGGTCGATGGCATTTGTGAGTTGCATCTATCTTTTGGCTACTGAGAATAATGCTGCTATATACACAAGTGTACAAATATCTATTTGAGTCCCTGTGTTTAATTCTTTTGGGGATACACCCAGAAAGAAAATTATTGGATAATATGGTAATTCTATGTTTAATTTTATGAGGAATCTCCAAATGGTTTCCCATAGCAGCCACACCATTTTACATTCCCATTAGCAGTGCACAAGGATGCCAGATACTCCACAGGCTCACCAAAACCTATCTTCTGTTGTTTTTGTAATAGCCATCCATCCCAGTGGGCATGAAGTTATATTTCATTGCAGTTTTGATTACATTTTCCTAATGATTATTAATGTTGAACATCTTTTCATGTGTTTGCCGGCCATTTGTATACATTCTTTGGAGAAATGGCTATTCAAGTCCTTTGCCCACTTTTGAATTGGGTTGTTTATTGTTGTTGAGTTTTAAGAGTCTTCTGTATATACTGGATATTGTTCCCTTGTGGATACACAAACTCAAATCCTTGAAGTGCTTTTTAAATCTGTTGACGGCGTTATTTAAGGTGCAAACATTTAAAATTTTAGTGACCTCCAGTTTGTCTATTTCTTTTTGTTGTTGTCTGTGCCTATGTTGTCAATCATTACCAAACCCAACGTCATGAAGCTTTCCCCCTGTTTTAGTCTAAGAGATTTATAGTTTTAGTTCTTACATCTAAATGTAATCCATTTTCAGTTGATTTTTTATATATTACATAAGGTAAGGGCCCAACTTAATTATTTTACATGTGGATATCCAGTTTTTCCAGCACCATTTATTAAAAATAAAGACCATTTAAGACCAATCCCCATTGAATGGTCTTAAAACTTTTTGATGAGAATCATTTTTCCATTACTGTGAGGTTTTATTTCTGGGCTCTCTATTGTATACCATTGGTCTACAGGTCTTCTTGGTACCAGCATCATACTCTTTTGATTACCACAGCTTTGTAGAAGGTTAAAAAACAGGAAGTGTGAGGTCTCCAACTTTGTTACTTTTAAAACTTGTTTTAGCTACTCATGATTCCTTGAGATTACATATGAATTTTAGGATGGATATTTATATTTCTGCACAAAAAATATTTTTGATGGGTTTAGCATTTAATATGGAGATCATTTCGGTTCTATTGATATTTAATGAATTTAAGTCTTCTAACCCATGAACACAGAATGTCTTTTTTTTTATTGGTGTCTTTTAAAATTTCGATCAACAATATTTTGTAGTTTTCAGTACATATGTCTGCCTCCTTGGTTAAGTTTACCCTAAGAATTTTATTCTTGTTGATGCTATTGTAAATGGAGTTGTTTTCTTAATTTTATGTTTGGATGTTTCATTTTTAGTGTATAGAAAGGAAACTGAATTTTGTGTGTTGATTTTGTGCCCTGTAATTTTATAGAATTTACCTCTAACAGTTGTGTGTCTGTGTGTGTGTAATCTCTAGAGTTTTCTACATATATGATCATGTAGTTTACAAACAGATAACTTTACCTTTTTCCTTCCAAATTGAATTTTTTACAAATTTCTTTTTCTTACCTACTTGATCTGGCTAGGCCTTCTAGTACTATGTTAAAAAAGACTGGAAAAACAGGAACCATTGTCTTGTTCCTGATGAGGGAAATGATTTTTCAATCTTGTGTATAATATTGGCTGTGGCTTTTTCCAAACTGTCCTTTAATGCCTTGAGGAACTTTTCTTTTATTCTGGGTATATTGTATTTTTATCAGAAGAGAGTGTTGAATTTTGTCAAATGTTGTTAGATCCAATTGGTTACAGTCCTCTATATCCTTACTGATATTCCATCTAGTTGGTCTATCCATTATTGAAAGGAGTAGGTCCCTTGTACTATTGTATAGCTGTCTATTATCATTTAATTTCATCATATAGTTTGGAACTTTAATGTTTGATATATGTATTTTTTAATTGTTATATCTTATTGGTGAACTTACCCTTTTATCATTGTAGAATGTCATTCTCTGTCTCATGTTACAGGGTTTTTTTTTTGAATTTTTGAATTTTATTTTATTTATTTTTTTATAGAGCAGGTTCTTATTAGTCATCCATTTTATACACATTAGTGTGTATATATGTCAATCCCAATCTCCCAATTCATCACAATACCACCCCAACCCCCTGCCACTTTCCCCACTTGGTGTCCATATGTTTGTTCTCTACATCTGTGTCTCAATTTCTGCCCTGAAAACCGGTTCATCTGTACCATTTTTCTAGGTTCCACATATATGCCTTAATATATGATATTTATTTTTCCCTTGATGACTTACTTCACTCTGTATGACAGTCTCTAGATCCATCCATGTCTCTACAAATGACCCAATTTCATTTCTTTTTATGGCTGAGTAATATTCCGTTGTTTATATGTACCACATGTTCTTTATCCATTCATCTGTTGATGGGCATTTAGGTTGCTTCCATGATCTGACTACTGTAAATAGCGCTGCAATGAACATTGGTGTGCATGTGTCTTTTTGAATTATGGTTTTCTCTGGGTATATGTCCAATAGTGGGATTGCTGGGTCACATGGTAATTCCACTTTTAGTTTCTTAAGCAACCTCCATACTGTTCTCCCTAGTGGCTATATCAATTTACATTCCCACCAACAGTGCAAGAGGGTTCCCTTTTCTCCACACCCTCTCCAGCATTTGTTGTTTGTAGATTTTCTGATGATGCCCATTCTAACTGGTGTGAGGTGATACCTCATTGCAGATTTGATTTGCATTTCTCTAATAATTAGAGATATTGAGCAGCTTTTCATATGCTTCTTGGCCATCTGTATGTCTTCTTAGGAGAAATGTCTGTTTAGGTTTTCTGTCCATGTTTGGATTGGGTTGTTTGTTTCTTTAATATTGAGCTGCATGAGCTGTTTATATATTTTGGAGATTAATCCTTTGTCTGTTGATTCATTGGCAAATATTTGCTTGTAAATTTTGGAAATTAATCCTTTGTCAGTTGCTTCATCTGCAAATATTTTCTCCCATTTTGAGGGTTGTCTTTTCGTCTTGTTTATGGTTTACTTTGCTGTGCAAAAGCTTTTAAGTTTCATTATGTCCCATTTGTTTATTTTTGTTTCTATTTCCATTACTTTAGGAGGTGGTCAAAAAAGATCTTGTTGTGATTTATGTCAAAGAGTGTTCTTCCTGTGTTTTCCTCTAAGAGTTTTACAGTGTCCAGTCTTACATTTAGGTCTCTAGTACATTTTGAGTTTATTTTTGTGTATGGTATTAGGGAGTGTTCTAATTTCATTCTTTTACATTCAGTTTTCCCAGCACCACTTATTGAAGAGGCTGTCTTTTCTCCATTGTAAGTTCTTGGCTCCTTCATCATAAATTAGTTGACCACATCTGCATGGGTTTATCTCTGGGATTTCTATCCTTTTCCATTGATCTATATTTCTGTTTTTGTGCCAGTACCATATTGTCTTGATTACTGTAGCTTTATAGTATAGTCTGAAGTCAGGGAGTCTGATTCCTCCATCTCCATTTTTTTCCCTCAAGACTGCTTTGGCTATTCAGGGTCTTTTTGTGTCTCCATACAGATGTTAAGACTTTTTGTTCTAGTTCCGTAAAAAACTGTCATTGATAATTTGATAGGGATTGCATTGCAACTGTAGATTGCTTTGGGTAGTATAGTCATTTTCACAATATTAATTCTTCCAATCCAAGAACATGGTATATCTCTTGATCTGTTGGTATCATCTTTAATTTCTTTCATCAGTGGCTTAGAGTTTTCTGCATACATGTCTTTTGTCTCCCTCAGCAGGTTGATTCCTAGGTATTTTATTCTTTTAGTTGCAGTGGTAAATGAGAGTGTTTCCTTAATTTCTCTTTCATCATTAGTGTACAGGAATGCAAGACATTTCTGTGCATTAATTCTGTATCCTGCAACTTTACCAAATTCATTGATTAGCTCTAGTAGTTTTCTGGTGGCATCTTTAGGATTCTCTATGTATAGTATCATGTCATCTGCAAAGAGTGACAATTTTACTTCTTTTCCAATTTTTATTTCTTTTTCTTCTCTGATAGCCCTGGCTAGACCTTCCAAAACTATGTTGAATAATAGTGGTGAGAGTGGACATCCTTGTCTTGCTCCTGATCTTAGAGGAAATGCTTTCAGTTTTTCACCATTGAGAATGATGTTTGCTCTGGGTTTGTCATATATGGCCCTTATTATATTGAGGTAGTTTCCCTCTATGCCCACTTTCTGGAGAGTTTTTATCATAAATGGGTGTTGAATTTTTTCAAAAGGTTTTCCTGCATCTATTGAGATGATCATATGGTTTTTATTCTTCAATTTGATAATATGGTGTATCACATTGATTGATTTGCTTATATTGAAGAATCCTTGCATCCCTGCGATAAAGCCCACTTGATCATGGTGTATGGTACTTTTAATGTGTTGTTGGATTCTGTTTGCTAGTATTTTCTTGAGGATTTTTGCATCTATATTCATCAGTGATACTGGTCTGTGATTTTCTCTTTTTTTGTAGTATCTTTGTCTGGTTTTGGTATCAGGGTGATGGTGGCCTCATAGAATGAGTTTGGGAGTGTTCCTTCCTCTGCAATTTTTTGTAAGAGTTTGAGAATGATGGGTGTTAACTCTTCTCTAAATGTTTGATAGAATTCACCTGTAAAGCCATCTGGTCCTAGACTTTTGTTTGTTGGAAGATGATTGATCTGTTCATTTTTTCTGTTTCTTCCTGGTTCAGTCTTGGAAGGTTATACCTTTCTAAGAATTTGTCCATTACTTCCATGTTGTCCATTTTATTGGCATAGAGTTGCTTGTTATAGTCTCTTGGGATGCTTTGTATTTCTGCGGTGTCTGTTGTAACTTCTCCTTTTTTATTTCTAATTTTATTGATTTGAGTCCTCTCCCTCTTTTTCTTGATGAGTCTGGCTAATGGTTTATCAATTTTGTTTATCTTCTCAAAGAACCAGCTGTTAGTTTTATTGATCTTTTCTATTGTTTGCTTTCTTTCTATTTCATTTATTTCTGCTCTGATCTTTATGATTTCTTTCCTTCTTCTAACTTTGGGTTTTGTTTTTTTCTTCTTTCTCTAGTTCCTTTATGTGTAAGTTTAGATTGTTTACTTCAGATTTTTCTTGTTTCTAGAGGTAGGCTTGTATAGCTATAAACTTCCGTCTTAGAACTGCTTTTGATGCATCCCATAGGTTTTGGATCATCGTGTTTTCATTGTCATTTGTCTCTAGGTATTTTTTGATTTCCTCTTTGATTTCTTCAGTGATCTCTTGGATATTTAGTAACTTATTGTTTAGCCTCCATGTGTTTGTGTTTTTTACGTTTTTTCTCCTGTAATTGATTTCTAATCTTATAGTGTGGTCAGAAAAGATGCTTGATATAATTTCAATTTTCTTAAATTTACTGAGGCTTGATTTGTGACTCAAGATGTGATCTATCCTGGAGAATGTTCAGTGCACTCTTGAGAAGGAAGTGTAATCTGCTGTTTTTGGATGGAATGTCCTATAAATATCAATTAAATCTATCTGGTCTCTTGTGTCATTTAAAGCTTGTGTTTCCTTATTAATTTTCTGTTTGGATGAGCTGTCCATTGGTATAAGTGAGGTGTTAAAGACTCCCACTATTATTGTGTTACTGTTGGTTTCCTCTTTTATAGCTGTTAGCAGTTGCCTTATGTATTGAGGTGCTCCTATTTTGGGTGCATATATATTTATAATTGTTCTATCTTCTTGGATTGATCCCTTGATCATTTTGTAGTGACCTTCCTTGTCTTTTGTAACATTCTTTATTTTAAAGTCTATTTTATCTGATATGAGTATTGCTACTCCAGCTTTCTTTTGATTTCCATTTGCATGGAATATCTTTTTCCATCCCCTCACTTTCAGTCTGTATGTGTCCCTAGGTCTGAAGTGGGTCTCTTGTAGACAGCATATATATGGGTCTTGTTTTTGTATCCATTCAGCAAGCCTGTGTCTTTTGGTTGGAGCATTTAATCCATTCACGTTTAAGGTAATTATCGATATGTATGTTCCTATGACCATTTTCTTAATTGTTTTGGGTTTGTTTTTGTAGGTCCTTTTCTTCTCTTGTGTTTCCCACTTAGAGAAGTTCCTTTAGCATTTGTTGTAGAGCTGGTTTGGTGGTGCTGAATTCTCTTAGCTTTTGCTTGTCTGTAAAGCTTTTGATTTCTCCATCGAATCTGAATGAGATCCTTGCCAGGTAGAGTAATCTTGGTTGTAGGTTCTTTCCTTTCATCACTTTAAGTATATCATGCCACTCCCTTCTGGCTTGTAGAGTTTCTGCTGAGAAATCATCTGTTAACCTTATGGGAGTTCCCTTGTATGTTGTCATTTTTCCCTTGCTGCTTTCAATAATTTTTCTTTAATTTTTGCCACTTTGATTTCTATGTGTCTTGGCATGTTTCTCCTTGGGTTTATTCTGTATGGGACTCTCTGTGCATCCTGGACTTGGGTGGCTATTTCCTTTCCCATGTTGTTAGGGAAGTTTTCAACTATAATCTCTCCACATATTTTCTTGGGTCCTTTCTCTCTCTATTCTCCTTCTGGGATCCCTATAATGTGAATGTTTTTGCATTTAATGTTGTCCCAGAGGTCTCTTAGGCTGTCTTCATTTCTTTTCATTCCTTTTTCTTCAATGTGTTCTGCAGCAGTGAATTCCACCATTCTCTCTTCCAGGTCACTTATCCATTTTTCTGCCTCAGTTATTCTGGTATTGGTTCCTTCTAGTGTATTTTTCATTTCAGTTATTGTATTGTTTATCTCTGTTTGTTTGTTCTTTAATTCTTCTAGATCATTGCTAAACATTTCTTGCATCTTCTCCATCTTTGCCTCCATTCTTTTTCCGAGGTCCTGGATCATCTTCACTATCATTATTCTGAATTCTTTTTCTGGAAGTTTGCCTCTCTCCACTTCATTTAGTTATTTTTCTGGGGTTTTATCTTGTTCCTTTATCTGGTACATAGTCCTCTGCCTTTTCATCTTGTCTATCTTTCTGTGAATGTGGTTTTTTCTGTTCCACAGGCTGCAGGGTTGTAGTTCTTCTTGCTTCTGCTGTCGGCCCTCTGATGGATGAAGCTATCTAAGAGTCTTGTGTAAGTTTCCTGATGGAAGGGACTGGTGGTGGGTGGAGCTGGCTGTTGCTCTGGTGGGCAGAGCTCAGTAAAATACTAATGTAACTGTTTTTGACTTAAAGTCTCTTGTGTGAAGTTAGTATCACCTTCCTTATTTTGCTCTCTTTTGATTAATATTTGTATGGAATATATCTTTTAAATTGTTTTCAGTTCCCTTGTATGAATATTCTTAAACCTAAACTGAGACTCTTGCAGATAGCTTGTAGTGGATCTCATATTTTTACTCATTCTTCCAGTTACATCTTTTGATTGGAGAGTTTAATCCATTTATGTTTAAAGTAATTACTGATATTTAAAGAGTTTTCCTATTTTGTTATTTGTTTTGTGCATGTCTTTTAGCTCTTTTGTCCTTCACTTCCTCTGTTACTGCTTTCTTATTTGTTTAAAGATTTTCTTTTGCAGTGATATATTTTGATTCCCTTTTCATTCCTTTCCATATATTCTATAGTAATAGTCTTTAGGCTTACCATAGAGATTTGATATAACATCCTAAAATTTTTAATATTTATTTTAAATTGATACCAACTTAACTTCAGTTGTATGAAAAATCTCTATTTATACCTGAACCTCTCCCCTACTTTATGTTACTGATGTTACAAATTAGATCTATATTCATTTTGTACTCATTAACATAGATTTTAAGTTATTTTATATGCATTTATCTTTAAAATTCTGTAGAAATGAAAAGTGGAATTACAAATCAGCATTACAATTATACTGGTTTTTATATTTGTCCATGTATAAAACTTTAAAATAAACTACATAAAATATTTTCATATGACTTCGAGTAACAGTCTAGTATCCTTTCATTTCAACTAGTAGAACTGCATTTAACATTTCTAGTAGGTCAGATGTAGTGGTAATGAACACCGTCAAATTTTGCTTATTTTGAAATGTCTTAATTTCTCCCTCATATTTGAAGGACAGTTTTATCAGGTATAGAATTCTTGTAGGGTTTTTTTTTTTTTAGCTATTTTACATATATCATACCACTGCCTCTGGGCCTCCAAGGTTTCTGCTAATAAATCTGCTAGTAATTTTCCTTAAAATTCCTTTGTAAGTGACAAATTACTATTATCTTGCTGCTTTCAAGTCTTTGTCCAGTTGTTTACTTTTAATATCTCTGTGTGTGCCTCTTTGGACTTATCTTACTAGGATTTCATTGGCTTCTTGAATTTGTAGATTCATGTCTTCCCTCAAATTTGGGATGTTTCTGGCCATTACTTCTTCAAATGATCGCTGCCCTTTCTCTCTATATTTTTTTCCTTCTAGGACTCCAATTATCCAATATATTGGTTGACTTTATGGTGTCCCACAATCTCTTACACCACATTACTTTTCTAGAGTCTATCTCCCCCTATTCTCAGACTCAGGAATTTCAATTGTCCTATCCTTAGGTTGGCTGATTATTTTTTTCTGCCTGAAGACTTATGAGTTTTCTTTCATGAATTTTACAATTGAGTTACTGTATCTTTCAGCTCCAAAATTTGTTTGACTCTTCTTTTTAATATTTATCTTTTTTGATATTCTCATTTTCTTCCTATTTCATTTTCATGATATTCTATAGTTCGGTGTTCATGTTCTCCTTTAGTTCTTTAAACATATTAAGACAGTTGTTTTATAGTCTTTGTCTAGAAATTCTGATGCCTGTGTTTCTTCAGAGATGGTTTCTGGAGATTTATTTTGTTCCTTTGAAGGGCCTGTATTTTCCCACTTTTTTTTTTTTTTTTGTGGTACACAGGCCTCTCACTCTTGTGGCCTCTCCCACTGTGGAGCACAGGCTCTGGACGTTCAGGCTCAGTGGCCATGGCTCATTGGCCCAGCCACTCCATGGCATGTGAGATCTTCCTGGACGGGGGCATGAACCCACGTCCCCTGCATCGGCAGATGGACTCTCAATCACTGCGCCACAGGGAAGCCCTCTTTCCCACTCTTTTATGTCTAAAGATGTTTGTTTCAAAACTGAGAAAATAGCTACCTCTCTCAGAACTTCACCAATTAACAGCATGTTCTAAGCTTTCAGTTCAGCCCAAGGTGAAGGCTTAAGACTGTCTCATGCCTTTTTTGGGGCATATGTCCTGCTTGGAACTGTGTATGTACTTTAAAATTTTTTTCCCTCATATGCACAATGGTTTTTAAAGATCTTAATTTCCCAAAAAGTTTAAATCCAGTTTTTAGTGGGTTTTTTTTAGTGACTTTAGGTTATTTTCAGGTTATTGTCCTATATGTGAATGACACTGTGCTAAACACTATGCTGAGAATTGTCAAGCGTACAAAGAAGTATAAGACACTCAAGATTTTGCCCTCCTTTTCTCTCTCCTTTTTCATGTCTTTCTCTTTCTTTCTTGTATCTTTCCTTTCTCCTTTTCTCCATTCCTCATTCTTATAATTTCCTTCCTTGTTTTTCTCTTGCTTTTCTTTCTTCCCTTCCTCTTTCATTCTTTCTGAACAATATATATTATATATATTTAATTATATATATATATATATTTCATATTAAGGATATATTTAATGTATATTTATATTATATATATTTTATGTATTTATGTATGTTTATATAGATTTAATTACAATATAAAATAATATATAATTATTTTTGACACTGTGCCAGCCACTGTTTAGACACTGGGAATTTAATGGTAAACAAGACAAGACACTGATGTCTTTATACAGTTTTCCTTCTTGAAGAAGATGAAAGATGATAAATGAGTAAATGAATTAATTTAAAAAACAAATAACCAAATTTCAGGCACTGACACATACTCTGAATGAAAAGAGAGAAGAGCAAAATCATAGAATGGTGACACAAGAGACGGGCACAGCTATTTTAGATAAGATGTATGTAAAAGAGCTCCTTGAATTTTAGGAATAACACCTCAGAGTTGCTAACATTCAGCTGAGTAAGTGGCAAGTGTGAATTAGTGATTTCTGACAAGTTTTCTTGTCTTTTTTTTTGTGTGTGTGTGGCAGCTCTCCTAAGGCCACATAAAAGACTCCAGGTCCATTTATTCCCCTTTTCATACATTGTAGGTAAGTAGAAACTGATTGATGCCAGAGAATTGAAAATAAGCCTAAACATAGCCCTCTCTCAGTATTCACAGGAGATTGGTTCCAGAAAATTTGCCCCACCACCCGTGAATACCAAAATTTACGTACTCTTGTCAACATTAAGTATCTTCCTTTGGGAAAAAATAATGCCCATTTGATAAAGAGAAAGAGAAGCCCATTGTTACTTTAATTTGCATTTCTTCTATTACTAGTAAAGGTTTACATTTTTTCACATTTTTGTGCATTTTACACACTAATATATTTTCCTCCTTTTATTTTGGAATATATTTTTCATGACTTGTAACATTTGTAACATTGTAACAACACACTACCATGTGTAAAATAGATAGCTAGTGGGAACCTGCTCTATAGAACAGGGAGCTCAGCTCAGTGCTCTGTGGTGACCTAGATGGGAGGAATGGGTGGGGGTTGGGAGGTCCAAGAGGGAAGGGATATATGTATACATATAGCTGATTCACTTCATTGTACAGCAGAAACGAACACAACATTGTAAAGCAACTATATCCCAATAAAAATATTAAAATAAGAGTAGCAAATTTGTTTTATACATGTTAGCAAGCATTTTTTCCTAGTATCTCCTGTTTAGTTTATAATACATTTTGACACAGAGAAGCTTTTCATTCTTATGTAAAAAATTAAATAGAACTCTTTGTTTAAAAAATGGTAAAAATATATGCACAATGAATGAACCAAAGTACCTAAGCCTTCTTGCAGATGCAAAATCCTTCCATTTATTAACAGAAAAAAAGCCCAAATTCTAAAATCATCTTCCTTTGGGTAGGATAATAGCCAATCACTCACAATATACATGATTAAACAGTGACATGGGGATCACAAGGAATGCAAGATCACTCTCCTACCAGAACAAATGGAAAAAGGTACTTTTATTTTCATGAAGCTTATGTTTTAAATTAACTTTTGACCAGCACAGCTCCTAGGTGAACCTCAATATAAGCAATGTAGCCATATTAAGCCCCTGGACATGATGCCATCCCCAAATTAGGAGACAGTCATGAACATTTGTTGAATGTCAAATGTAGGAGTGAGTATAGAGCAAGACATACCATTAATCCCTTTACCTTTGATGAATTATTTCACATAAGTTGTATATAGAACTCTCATATTTGAACTCCATGGGACAAAAGTGAATTAAAAGCACTAACCCAGGGCTTCCCTGGTGGCGCAGTGCTTGAGAGTCCGCCTGCCGATGCAGGAG
>NW_006783631.1:6286547-6293063 GCF_000442215.2 Lipotes vexillifer | reverse complement strand
AAAAAAAAAAAAAAAAAAAAAAAAAAAAAAAAAAGCACTAACCCAAATATAATCTTTTGGAAAAATTTGTATAAAAGCATCATGACCTGATCATTTTCTGCCACATCCTTATATACCCCAGATTCACAAATAGCAGGGAATTTAACTGTGTCTATTATATAGCAAACAAAAGAAAAGCTCAGAATGCACTTAGCGCTTTTTTTTTTAATTGCAGACATGTTCTGTATTTACTATTCTAGTCCTACAATGGTGGAACCTTTTAGACAAGAAATATAGAAATAGAGCCAGACTTTTCTTTTCCAGAAGGATGACATTAAGGTAAATTACTCATATGCATCTAAATTAGGGAAAGTAAATAGTGAGTGAAATCCCAAGTCCTTGGAGGAAGTTAAGGATAGACCTGGGAAACCATGGGTTTTGGAGTTAGGAGGATGCTGGTTCCAGCCATGGCATGGTTGTGTGTAACATCAGACAAGTTGCTTTTTTTCCCCCCTCAACTAAAAAATGAGGTATGTCTCAAAATTCTTTAAAAATCAAAGGCATATGTATTATTCAACTACTCAGTACAGTAGTTAGTGCTCAATGATTGGTAATTGAATAATAATTCCATTCAAATGCATGATGAGACTGGATTGGAGAAGAAAAAACAACAATATAAGTAAAGTAAGAAGGGTCCAGGGTAAATATTTCCAATGGAGATGTGTCTCCCTAATGTTTATTATCCTTCAATTATATTCCCTGTGGATTAATGGTGGGCATCAAGTCCAAATTATTTAAACTGATGTGCTAGAAAGCTGTGTTTCAGTCAAACAGCAAGTATATATATGAGCTTTTTATTTCAACAAATATTTAATGAATATTTTGTAAAACGATTATTTTCCTCAATTACTGTTTAGCTTCTTTGGATTATTAAGTAGTAGCTTTTATAAAGAAAAGACCAGACACACATGCACACATGAACACATACAGGTGTGGACACAAATGCACACATATTTGGCCATAGTAATCAGGTTCTGGAAAACATTGTTTTTTACCTCCTTCTTTGGAAACTTTGAGCTAATTTCTATCAAATTTATGTTTTCTATCACCAAGAATGCCCCGTGATCCAAGAATAATTTTGGACAACTCATCTTGCATTTAACTCAGCTACATTGCCTTAAAGTTGGAGAAAAGCATGAAAAAGCTTGGTTCTCATCTAACAGATATCATAGGAAAGAATTACCCACCTAGAGCCTACAATCCTAATTGTGTGCTGATGGTGCTGCTGAATTACCCTTAATGGCTGGTAGAAGATGGGGTTTCCCTCAATAAGGAATCTTATCTACAGGAGAAAATAATCCTTTCTGGATTTACAAGAGGGTTTATTCACAGTGGGCATACATTTGAGGTTTCTAAATCCATTATTTTAAATCACTTAGAAGAATGCCTCCCAACTGAGTTCACTTCCAGAACAATTTCAGAAAGCAAGTGCTGAAAGGACAACAGATTGTTATTGGTCATTTACAGTAGAAGCTCTCTGAACTGACTTCAACTTAATAATGCACTGAAGTAATCTATACTCTGTAAACCTTACAGACAGATGTTAGTGGAATCCTGAATACTCCCTGCTAGTAAGTTCTTGTCTAATATGGCTGAACCATCCTCCTCTCATTGGATGTGCTTGTTTCCAAAACCTTTGTGCTTTACATAATTTAATTAAATGTTACATAAACAAATTTCAAATGAGTGCATTAAAGAACAGATGTCTTTCCTCTTCTTTCTCTCTCCCTCTCTCCTTCCCACAGCCTCCCCTTTCTGCCCTCTTCTTCTTACTTTTTTATGTTATAAAAACTAAGTTGAATTATTTGGAAAGGCTTGATGACATTGATTGGACAGAAAATTGCTCTCTTGCTGTTTGTCTTCCTTGTTGAGTGGATTGTATCTTAGTCTTATATTTTGGGGTTCTTTTGTTATCTATTTTATCCAGCATCGTGGGTCCTCAGTACAGTTTTCTGGAGTTAATTATGGATTAAAGAATGATGTCTGAGCTTTTATATTCTATTATTGTAACAGCACCTAATAATGGATTTATTTCATTTTGGTTTCAAATTTATGATCGAATTTCCTCCTATTTTTCTTCTCATTTTCCCTTTCCCCCATTACACTTTTTTTCTTCCTTCTCTGTCGCCCTTTCTCTCAATTAATTCTTTTGTTTTTTGCTGTTTGTTAATGCTCTGGGGACTTTACACTTCATTAGGGCAAACTAGTGTGGTTCCAAAGAAAGTTCCAGACTATGAGAAAAAACTTTCTGTTATTACTCTAGGCAAGCCATGTAAACTCTAATGTGTGGGAGTGTCCCGTCTCTAAAATATGGAAGATAAATAATCTTTCCTGATACTGCATAGATTTGAAATGTTAGCACTTTGATAAATATTTAACTAAAAAGAAGTCACTGTAAGCCAACTACTTTTCACACTACAGAAAAGCAGTTTGGGTCAGAAACTGAGTAAGAGACAGATAACACTTCTAGGCTAGATCTATTTGAAATAAGTGAAAAATCTTGTGTATTCAGCTATCTCAAGAGCTGCAGAGCATTGGCCTTGCCTTCGGTGACTGGCAAAATGAACAGATGCTGTCTAAGGCAGCAGTGTTCTGGGGCTCCCTGTCTCACTGTTTGTATGGAGTTTTAGATTTATTGAGTTTGAATTCCTGTATGGCTGCCTGCCACACACCTACCTGATGATTGAAGTAGTATTTTCTTTGGCTAGTAAGGTCTGCATTTCATTGTTCCATCAACATTGAACAGACTGAAATGGAGCCAGGATCCAAATTTAAGGTGTATGAAAGACATTTCCAGGGATGACAGGATTAGGCTGATTCTATCTATATTTTATTATCTCTTGCCATTCTCCACAATTACGACATTTCTGGCCACAAAATGAAAATATTAAATTCAATAAATACACCTGGGGAGAGCTGGTGGTAGTCAATCTTACAACTACATAGTAAAAGGCCTTAGAGGAAAAAAATACACTCATTTAATGGAGACAGAAGAATTTCAGTGTTTCCAAAATGATCAACAGCTGCTTTTGCAATTGCTACATATTTAGGGGAAACATCATTCATTTGCTGTTTCATACCCATAATTTACATTGCAAATAAACATTACCAGTCCTCAAGAGTAGTTAAGTTGAAGAGGCACAGGTTAAAGAGATAATGCTATGAGGTTCTGCCTAATTGCTGCCTTGAAACAATAAGTGATAAATAAGCAATATATCTTTGGAAATTTCTAATTCTTCAATTCATGAACCCACAAACAGAATCACACTCACAGACAAATTCTGTAATGTCATACAGGAATGTATGATAAAATGCAAAGATATAGGCAAGTAGAAACTTAGGATATACTCATCCACAGGTAATTAAGCATTTGGGATCTTATTTCCCTGATCAGGGATTGAACCCATGCCCCCTGCAGTAGAAACACGAAGTCCTAACCCCCGGACCTCCAGGGAATTTCCTGTTCTTTATCTTTATTATTATTATTTTTTTAATTGGAGTATAGTTGCTTTACAATGTTGTGTTAGTTTCTGCTGTTCAGTGAAGTGAATCAGCCACATGTATTATCTTTAAACCAACTTTTCTGGGAACTTTTTTCTGCTACTCTGAGATCTCCTCTGTCCTTTATTAACACTCAGTACATGCCTATCATTAGTTCATATTGTTTTTTAATTTGTGAGCTTTTTCATTTTAATTATAGGACAAATACTTGCTTATGGTAAGAATGATGTAGAAAAATCTTGAGAGAAAATAATAATTTCTCTTCAGCTCCTTTTCTATTCTCTCGAGCCTATTCCCTGTCTTCAAACACTAATTTTAGAGGTAACTACTGTTAACAGGTGTACATCTTTCTGAACTTCTTTGTTCTAGGCACAGAGGGGACCTTGGTATTTGCCCTTTTTTTTTTTTTTTTTTTTTTTTTTTCCCTTGCGTTATGCGGGCCTCTCACTGTTGTGGCCTCTCCCATTTGCGGAGCACAGGCTCCGGACGCGCAGGCTCAGCGGCCATGGCCCACGGGCCCAGCCGCTCCGCGGCATGTGGGATCCTCCCGAAACGGGGCACGAACCCGCGTCCCCCGCATCGGCAGGCGGACTCTCAAGCACTGCGCCACCAGGGAAGCCCGGGACCTTGGTATTTGTACACCTCTACCACTCTGCTTTATACTCTAATATTAAAGCTTACCTACATTTCTGTGTCAGTACATACAGACAATACATTCCTCTTAATGACTCCATATTATTCTTAACAACAGCTGTATTATAACTTGTTTTCCTGTGCTCAGTTTGTTCTCACAGATTACTTCCAATTTCACTGTTAGAAACAATGGGGTACCACACACACATATTCATGTTCATGTGCATACATATTTCCCTAGATGAACTCTGAAAAATACAATTTCTGAGTCAAAGGTTATGCACATCTAAAACCCAAAGGGACTGAGCTAATTTTCACTTTATATCTACAATTTGTGAAAATAGTGACACCATCTCCACATCCTGATGGCAGCCCTCAATTTTGTCAAACTCTGAAAAATCTTACCAATCTGCATAGACTTTGCTTTTTTTTTTTTTTTTTATTGGGCCTTCCTGGAGACCACTTTATGGTCACACATAGAGATATTCCTCATTCTGTTAAACAGCTATACCACATTCCATTGTGTGTATGTACTGTTGGGCCTCTCACTGTTGTGGCCTCTCCCATTGCAGAGCACAGGCTCTGGACGCGCAGGCTCAGCAGCCATGGCTCATGGGCCCAGCCGCTCCACAGCATGTGGGATCTTTCCGGACTGGGGCACAAACCCGTGTCCCCAGCATTGGCAGGAGGACTCTCAACCACTGTGCCACCAGGGAAGCCCAACTTTGCTATTTTAATTTGCTTTTCTTTAATTGCTAGTAAAGTTGGGCATATTTTCATCTATTCATTGACCATATGAATGTCTTTGTGAATTGTCAGATTTTATCCGTTGTTGACTTACCTTTTGGGTTATTTGTATTTCTTCTTTTATTGACAGAATTATTTTATAAGTTTAGATATTAATTTGCATAGCCATTAGCTGTACCAGAAGAAAGTATTTTATTCCAGTATATGGGTTCTTATTTTATTTATGGTACCTTTCACTGACCAGCTCTTTTAGTTTTTTTATAGTCAAATCTCTTAATCTTTTTTATAGTTTCTAAAATTTTGTCTTACTTGCTAAGGCCTCACTTATCCTCAAGCTCAATGTGCAATTTGCTAAATTTTTCTTAATGATTTTATGATTATGTTTTTTACATTTGATTTTTAAAATCCATCCATCATTTATTTTGAGTATGGGTAAGGTAGGAATTAATATTTTTTCTAAAAATTTAGCCAAATATCCCAATGACACATATTGAAAAGTCAATCTACTTGCCACTAATTAGAACTGCCACCATTATAATGCAGCTAATTCTACATATTTTAGATTCTCTAATCTGTTCTATTGACAAAATTGTCAGTTTTTGAATCATATCCCACAATTTTAATTAACATAGCTTCAAACAGTGTGTTAATATTTGAAAATGCAATTCTCTTTATTATTCTATTAAGAAAATGCAGATATTCTTATATAAATAATCATACAAATTTCATAAATGATACTACAAAGATTTTAATGTGAAGTGCATACATTTATAGATTTTGAAATGTTTAACATATTTTAACATTGAGATTTTTCATGTAGAAATATGATGACGTTTCTGTTTATTAAGTTATTTTTTGTCTTTACTATATTTAATAGTTCTTTATATCTTCTTTTCAATTTTATTGACAGGTAATTTTTAACATTTGTTAACCCTGCTGATTTTAACTTCATTATAAATTGTATATTTTTGAAGTTAAAAATTATAATTGATTATTTCAATGGGAGCTTTTGATTCTCCTAAGATTTATCTTATATCCTGGCAATTTACTAAATACTCATTAGTTCTAATAGCTTACAGATTATAGTCTTGAATATTTATAGATAACTATTAATAATGATAGCCTTCTCTTACCAACATTTAAACCTCATTTCCTCTTCCTCAAATTATATTGGCCAGTGCTGCCAAACACTATTGAATATTTATCTTAACACACAGATCTTTCCTTATCTTTTTCTTGGGTTTCTAATGTCTTTTAGTTTAGTATAAATTTTGTATGAGTTTCAGGATAAGTTTTGTCAAGCCAAATGATGTTTAAATATCAACTTGACTCACTGATGAGCAAGCAACTGATAACTCCCACAAAATTAAATTTAAAAATATATCTTTGGGCTTCCCTGGTGTCACAGTGGTTGAGAGTCTGCCTGCCAATGCAGGGGACACGGGGTTCGTGCCCTGGTCTGGGAGGATCCCACATGCAGTGGAGCAGCTGGGCCTGTGAGCCATGGCCATTGAGCCTGCACATCCAGAGCCTGTGCTCCATGATGGAAGAGGCCACAACAGTGAGAGGCCAGTGTACCACAAAAAAAAAAAAAAA
>NW_006783631.1:6256878-6286440 GCF_000442215.2 Lipotes vexillifer | reverse complement strand
CACAAAAAAAAAAAAAAAAAACTCTCTCTCTCTATATATAAAGATATCTATATATCTATATCTATATATCTATATCTATATCTATATCTATCTATCTATCTATCTATATATATACCTTCGACTCTGCCTCTAATACCCCTGAATTAAACTTACTCATCAATGTGTATGTGAAGGAGTGAAATGGAAAGTGAAAAACAGTGAAAAGAGAAACAAAAAAAGAAAGAACTTGTTTTGCCTAAACACATGCAGTTCAAAAAAGGCAAAGGTATGTGTCACTTGTGAACAATGACCATCATTCAGCATAATTGTCCTGAGTGCCCAGGAAGAGTCAGGCACTCTTCTGGTCTTTGAGCTATGCTGTTGAAAGAGGATAAAATGTCCTTGCCTGCATGAAACTTTCATTTTAGAGAAACTGGTGACAATGAACAGATAAATATACATGGTAGGACGAATGTGAGAAAAAAAAAAATGAAGCAGCAAAAGAACATGCATGTCAAAGGAGAGTGCTATTTTTTTATAGAGAATTTTCAGGGAAGATCAATCTATTAAGATGACATTTGAACAGAGATCTGAATAAATTCAAAAGTAAGCAAAAAGCAAAATGGCAGACTAAGACTCTACAAGTTCTCATTCCCATACAGAACCATTGAAAAAAACATCAACAAATATCGTACATTAACACATATACATGGAACCTACAAAAATGGTACAGATGAACCAGTTTGCAGGGCAGAAATAGAGACACAGATGTAGAGAACAAACGTATGGACCACAAAGTGGGAAAGTGGGGGGGGGGGTGGTGGTGGTGGGATGAATTGGGAGATTGGGATTGACATATATACGCTAACATGTATAAAATGGATAACTAATAAGAACCTGCTGTATAAAAAAATAAATTAAATAAAATTCAAAAATTAAAACAAACAAACCAACAAAATAAGCATCAATTATCCAGGCAGAAATTGTCAAAGTAACTGTTTTGGAACTCTTTATTCATTTGAGCACTGTCAGTTTCTAAGGAGAGCCTAGATGGGAATCTGTGGTTGAGCCTGGTCAATGTGAGCCTTCAGAGTGGTAGCATCTACTCAACCCCTTCCCCACAGGTTTGTGGCGGGCATCTGTGGGGATGGGCATCATATTTCTGGCATGGCTTGCTGGAGGTAGCATGGGCAATAAGCACCATGTCCTCTAAATGTTGGAGTTCTGTGCTGCAATTGCAGACTCCTGCTTCTGACCACGGGGGTGCAGATACAGAGGATGACTGCCACTGTGTCAACCCACACCAACTGAAGTGGCTTCCAGAAGATCTCAAGGAGCTGTATATGTTTTAGTGGACATTCAAAAATAACAATGTGCATAGGGATTTTATAAAGGCACTGTTAAGTGCTGAGGAAGAATCATAGGCTCAGAAGAAACCTGAGAAGACCTTAAACTTTCACCTCAGGCTGATCCCTATGATAGTCAACAAACAGCAAACCCTTGGGAATAGGGAGAAACTGATCTGTAGAGTTACCACATTATAAGGTTCCAATGTCCAGTTTTCAACATAAAATCACAGTGCACGCAAAGAAATAAGAAAACTTGGCTCATTCAAAGGAACAGAATAAATCAACAGATAATATATGTGAAGAAACTGAGATATTGGACTTGCTAGACAAAGACTTATGTATAAACAAAATGATAATATTAGTAAAGATATATATATATATTATTAAAAGGAGCTAAAATGTAATTCTGGAGCTAAAAAGCACAATAACTGAAATGGAAATTACATAAGAGGACTTCAGAAGAAGATTAGAGAAATTGAGAGAAGGAAACAAATATTAAAGTAGAATGACAAATGAAACTGCCACATCTGAGGAACAGAAAGAGAAAATAATGAAGAAAAGTGAAGAAAGGCTATGTGGCTTGTAAAATCCCATAGAGCAGACCAACACACATTGTGGGAATCCCTAAAGGGAAACAGAGATAAAGGGACAGAAGAATATTTGAAGACATAATGGCTGAAAACTTCCTAAATTTTATGAAAGGCTAAATTTTACAAATTCAACAAGGTCAACAAATTCCACCTAGAATAAACTCAAAGATACCCACACCAAGATACATTATAACCCAAGATACATTATTGTCAAACACTAAAGACGAAGAGAGAATCTTGAAAGCAGCAAGAGAAAAGTGACTCAAATACAAGAGGTTGTCAATGATTTTTTCAGTCAATTTCCCATCAGAAAACTTGGAGGCTAGAAGGCAGTGGGATAATGTACTTAAAGTGCTAAGAAAAGGTCTGTCATTGAAAACTCTATATCCAACAAAACTGTCCTTCAAAAACAAAGGAGAAATTAAGATAATCCCAGATAAAAGCTGACTGAGTTCAACACCACAAGACCTAGCCTATCAGCTACACAAGCTACATCATGAAAGGATGCTACACAATAACTCAAATCCATCTAAAGATATAAAGATCTATGGTAAAGGTAAATACATGGGCAAATTAAAAAGTGATTATTGCAATTTTGTTTTGTAGCTTCACTTTTTATTTATTATAGAATTTAAAATACAAATATGTAAAATAATTATAAATCAATGTTATCAGGTGCACAATGTATAAAAATGTAATTTGTGAAATCAATAACACAAAGGGATGGGGAAGTAGCTGAACAGGAGTACAGTTTTTGTATGCAATTGAAGTTAAGTTGGCATCAATTCAAAATAGATTGTTATAATTTTAAGATGTCATGTCATCCCTGTACTACCCAGAAATAAAATATCTATAGAATATCCACAGAATGAAATGAGAAGGGAATCAAAATGTATCATTGTAAGAAACAACTAGACATGAGAAGAGGCAGTAATGGAGTTAAAGGGCAAAAGCTATAAAACATACATAAAACAAATAGTAAAATGGCAGAAGTCATTTATTCTGTATCAGTAATTGCTTAAAATGGAAATGTATTTTTTTACAAGGAAAATGCAAAAATTGGTAGAATAGATAAATATTCATGATCCAACTATCTTCTGTCTACAAGAAAGTGTTTTAGTTCTAAATAAATCTAAATAGATCTGAATAGATCAAATAGGATGAAGGTGAAAGGATTAAAAAATATATTCCCTGCAAATAATCACAAAAAGATAGCTGTGGTGGCTATCAGACAAAATAGATTTTACATTAAAACATTTTTAAAGAAGGAAAAAAGACATTATGTATTGATAAAAGGGTCAATTTACCAAGAAGATAAAACAAACATATATGTCAGATGTCAGAGCCCCAAAATCCATGAAGCAAACATTGATAGAATGGAAGGGAGAAATAGACAGTTCTACAGTAATAGTTAGAAACTTCAATGCACAACTTTCCATAATGGATAGAACACCTAGACAGAATACCAGTAAGGAAATAGAGGATTGAACACAATTATAAATAAAGTAGACCTAGCAGACATATATAGAATAATCCACCCAACTTTCTTTTTTAAAGTGCACTGTAATCATTCTCCAGATGGATCTTATGTTAGGCCACAAAACAAATCTCAAAAATTTGTAAAAGACTGAAATCTTAAAAGGTATCTTTTGTGACCACAGTGAAATGAAGCCAAAACTCAATAACAGAAGAAAACTGGACAAGTCACAAATATATGGAAATTAAACAACACACCTAAAATAACCAATTAGTCAACGAAAAAAAAAACAATAAAAATTAGAATATACCTGGAGACAAATGAAAGTGAAGTCACAACACGCCAAAACTTATGGAATGCAGTGAGAGCAGTGACAAGAAGAATATTTATCTGTAAATGCATAAGTTAAATCTAAATTTATACCACAGTGAACTAGAAATAGAAGAGCTAATTAAACCCAAAACTAGCAGAAGAAAGAAAACAATAGGTTTACAGCAAGATCAATAAAATAAAGAATAGAAAATAGAGAAAAATCAATGAAACCAAAGTTGTTTCTTTGAAGAGATAAACAATATTTAAAAATCAGATTGACTAAAAAAGAGAGAGGACTCAAATTTTTAAAATCAGAAGTGAATATGAGTACAGTCATCCTGAACTCACAGAAATTAAAACGATTATGAGAGTATAACATCAACAAATCTACTCCAACAAATTGGATAGCCAAGGTGAAACAGACAAATTCCTAGAAGAACACAATCCATCAAAACTAAAATATAAAGAAATATAAAACCTTAAAGAAAATTTAAAAATAAAAAAAATACTCAACATACTATGAGTAGAAGGAAATTACTTAAACATGATAAAAATCAGCTATGAAAAGTCAACAGCCAATATCATGTACAATGGTGAGAGGTGAAAGCTTTCCCCAAGTTCAGAAACAAGAAAAGGATGCTCTCTTTAACCACTTCTGTTCAAAATAGTATTGAGATTTTTAGCCACAACAATTAGTCGAAAGAAAGAAGGAAGGAAGGGAAGAAAAAAGGGAGGGAGGGAGAAAAGGAAGGGAAAGAAAGAAAGATTTTCAACAAAGGTGCCAAGAGGTGCCATTCAATGGGGAAAAGGTAACCTAGAAAACTGTATATCAACATGTAAAAAGTGAATTTGAACCCTTATATAATGGCACACAAAAAATCTTAACTGAAAATAGATCAAAGACCAAAGTGTAAGCAAAAGTATAAAACTCTTACAATTAAACATAGGAGAAAATGTTCATGACATTGAAATTGGCAATGATTTCTTGGATATGACACCAAAAGCACAAGCAACAAGAGGAAAAGATAAACTGAAAGTCATCAAAATTTTTAAAAAGAAAAAAAAATACTGTACCTCAAGGTACACTATCAATATTGGCAAAAAACTACCTGTGGAATGGAAAAAAATATTTTCAAATCACTTATTTTATAAAGGTTATAAACCAAACTGTATAAAAAATCCTAAAACTCAATGATGAAGAACAAATAATCCAAATTAAGAATAGGCAAAGTACTTAAATAGATATTTGTCTAAAGAAGATATGCAAATGACCAATAAGCTCATGATAAGATGCTTAGCATCACTGGTTATTAAGTAAATACAAATAATAAAAACCACAATATTATAATATGTTATACACTTTAGGATAACCATTATCAACAAAATGGAAAATAATAAGAGTTAATGAAGATATGAAGAAATTGAACCCCTTGTGCAGCTGCAGTTTTGTTGTTCCTCAAAAAGTTAAACAGAATTACCATATGATTCAGCAATTCCACTTATAGATATATACCCAAAGGAATTGAAAGCAGAGACTTGATCACATACTTATGTGCTCTATAGCAACATTATTCACAACAGCCAAAACTTAGAAACAACCCAAATACTCATCAACCAATGAATGAATAAACAAGATGTGATATCCACATAAAATGGAATATTATTCAGTCTTAAACATGTACAAAATTCTGATACATGATCTGACATACATGAAACTTGAAAAAATTGCCAGGTGAAAAGAGTTAGACACAAAATGATAAATATTTTATGATTCCAATTATATGAGATACTTAGAAGTAGTAACTTCATAAAGACAGAAGATAGAATAGAGATTGTGAGATCCTTGGGGGAGGAAAGTAGTAGGGAAGTATTATTTAATTGATACAGAGTTTCTGCTTGGGATGATGCTCTGGACATAGAAAGTAAGGATGAGTACACAACTTCATGAATGTGTAGATACCCCTTGCAGAAGACTTTCATATTTAGAAAATAAAATACAAACAACAACAACCCTGAGGTGGGAGAATGCCTGGGACAGGAGGCCCGTCTGAGTAAGATGGCAAGGGGGAGCAAGGGCACATAAGTCAGGCCCAAAAGGCAGGCAGGGGCCAGATCTTTGACGGTCTTTTAGATCATGATAAGGTCTTTGTGTTTACTTTAAATGGGATCAAAGTTCTTAAAGGGTTTTGAGCAAATAGGTCACTTAATATAATCGATGTTTTAAAAGAAGAGTGCTTGATCATATGTTGAGAACAGAGTATAGGGTGGCCATGTTGGAAACAGAAAGATAAGTTTGGATGTCATTGCCAACAGCCCAGGCAAGGGATGACAGAACCTTGAGTTAGGCTGGTGACAGGGTACACAGGGAGGAGTAAATAGATGGAGGACACATTCTGAAGGCAAAGCTGGCAGGATTTGCTGATGGTTCTGTTGCGTGGTAAGAGAGAGGAAAAGGAATCAAGGATTCCAGAGTTCTTGACTTTGAACAGCTGGTGAAATAGAATTGCCCTTTACCAAAATGAGGACTACTGGCAAAGGAAAACTTTTAGAGAATTCCATAACTTGTAAACTATTACTGCTATGCTTATGGATTCCAAACAATCATCTTAGTCATAGGTCCTTCTGTTGTGAAGCTTGAATAAATGTTAGAGCAAAAGGCAGGGAATGGTCATTATTATTATTATTTTAAGTTTTTCAATGGGTTCCATTAATTATCAGTGTAATTTCCAAATTTATTCATATGGCATATATATTTTCTTTATTTCTTTGTTTTTGGCCATGCAGCATGTGGGATCTTAGTTCCCTGATCAGGGATCGAACCTGTGCCCCCTGCATAGGGAGCACAGAGTCTTAACCACTGGACCACCAGGGAAGTCCCGATGGTCATTATTATACTCCCTGGTTAGACTCTCTGGAGTTCACAATGACCTCCACAGCTTTGTAATTCTGGATAAATTTCTCAGGAGCTTATAAGAACTATCTAAGTAGGCAGAAGCCAGTCTCGTTTTCTGAAAAAAACAAAAAACAAAAAACAACAGATATAGAGATAGAGGGAGAGTGAGACAGTGAGAGTGAGAGCGAGAGTGAGAGAGAGAGAGAGGTCTCATCCAAAAGGCAGAACACATTGCTTGGAAGTTGTGGCCATTAACAGCAGGTAGGATGGGTAAGTTTTCTATAGCATCCAGGATGTTAATTTAAGTGCTGAAGATGCTCTGTATACAATTGAAACACAAGACTGTTACTGTATTAATATATACAGATTATACAGAAACCCAGGCAGGCTGTCAGTGTCAGGACCCAGTAAATTCTGATTGTGGGTAGCCAGAACTCATTCAACAAAGTGGAGATTTAGGGTGAGGACTGAAAACTGGGGCAGGTCTGAATGGAGTATGGCAGGCATCATTGCAAAGAAGGGTATGAAAACAGACAACCCAGGACAGAGATAAGGCTTTGGAGTCCCTGACTTTCCAAGGATCTCTAACCTCACATAAGAAAGGAATCCAATGTTGCTGCTCTCTGTTACCACTTTCCTTAGCCCCATTTCTCAGGAGTTCACGGAACTCTATGATTAAATAAAGCTGATGGCTGACCTGAGAGGATAAAAAAGAAACATGAGATGTTTGTCTATGGCAAGAGGAATCATAATTTTCTTTGGTGATAAAGAGTATAGGGAGGTCTTGGGAATGGTAAATAAGGGGCAGAATAATCTCTGCATCCCCCAGAAGCAAAGCATTGAAAGGTGCAAATAAGAGATGACCCTGTGTATTAATCCCTTCTCATGTGCTGCCTATTTACCTAAGAATAATTCTGGTGATAAATCACACGCTCTTTATCTATTTGACCCATTGATATAGGTAAGTCCTTTCTTAAATATTCATTGCCATTTAGACTTCTCAATTACAACGGTTAATGCTTTGTGCCTCTGTATGTATGGCTGACTATACATACATGTGTATGTGATCTGACTACCTTCATTTGTTTTATTTATAATTGGGTGTTTATATTCTTATCTGCAGAACGCAGATGGTGTGCACTAGGCTAGTGTTCCCCCTCCACTACAGATGCATTTTAACTCCTTTTCCTAGAAATAAACAGTGTGGTGTCATTAACAACAACAGCATGCACTTGCCATGTTTCTTGTGTGGATGCGGGTGTTGAGGAAAAGGAGTGCTGTATTGCAGTGGCTGTTAGGGCTTAAGCCCAGGACCACCACACAACTAATCCCCAGGGAATCCTGCTATGTCAAACGTCAGTATGCTTGTGGAGATGCCATAGCTGATCTTTCCAATGGCAAGGGAAATAAGCCAGTGGGCACAGCAGTTAAGGTTATGCAGCTGTTTCTGATATCACACAGCTCTGGATTGCTGTCTCTCATCTGATGCCTGGCTGTGTCCCTGCATTAACCAATGAAAGATCAACTGCTTCAATTGTATATATCACACTGCTGGGTTTGTTTCCACCTCATCTGCCTCAACAGCATTTCTCTTTCTGCCAAGCCTAAAGTTAGCACCATTTATTGAGTTTCCACAGTATGTATATATATATATATATATATATATATATATATATATATATATATATATAGACACTTGGAGAGATATATGGGTATTAATTGCAGCAGACTTCTTTGAAGGAGGGACTGAATGAATTATTATTTAATTAAAGCTCAAATCAAGGCTGGTAATGAAATGAATGTCTGGGCAGTTGGATGGTCCCTGCCTGAACCAATTGGACTATAATTATATATGGCCATGGACAAATCACTTCACTGTAACGTGGATGACTGTAAAATTGAACAACCCCAATGAATGACTATTGTAAATCAAGGGATGGTGATAGCTAATCAGATGGAAGTCTTCCCACAGTAGGGAGTTAAAGTTTGGTGAAAACAATTCCCAACCCTGGCTAAAGTGAAATAGATTGTGTTTTTTCTAAAAGCATCATGGATGAAGCCTTGAGCAATGTCATCTTGAGTTTCCTGTTTGTCACTCTGAAGATACTGGCTTATGAATGGATGAACAGTGAGTTAATGATTCTGGGTGAAGAGGGACGTGAACTTGGAGTCACACAGATATAAATTTGAATCCAGGCTTTGCTAGTTAATTGCAGTGTGATTGCGGGTAAGTTACTTAAGGTTTTCAAGGCTTTGTTTCCTAATTTGTAAAGAACATGTAATAACCTGTATTGGCATGTGTTTCTGAAATTGAATATAGCATATGAAAAGCACTTATATTAGGCTCTAGAGACATGATGGTGTTGATTTCTACAAGTTTAAAAATTATATTATTTTTGAGAGTTCGCTGGCACAGTGGTTAAGAATCCGCCAGCCAATGCAGGGGACAGGGGTTCGAGCCCTGGTTCAGGAAGATCCCACATGCCATGGAGCAACTAAGCCCATGCACCACAGCTACTGAGCCTGTGCTCTAGAGCCCACGAGTCACCACTACTGAGTCCATGTGCCGCAACTACTGAAGCCCATGCGCCTAGAGCCCATGCTCTGTGACAGAGGCCACCAAAATGAGAAGCCCATGTACTACAACCAAGAGTAGCCCCCCACTCGCCACAACTAGAGAAAGCCTGCACACAGCAACAAAGACCCAATGCAGCCAAAACATAAATAAATAAATAAATAAATAAATAAATAAATAAATAAATATTACATTATTTTAAATGAAAAATAGTATAAGCTCGCTATAAAGTTTTATATTAAAACCCTAGGGTTTGGGGGCTTATTTGGAATAGCACCTAGAGCTATAACTTTAACTAATGTGTTTTAATGAAACCCATATTAACATTTGTTTTTGTTTTTCAGTAATACTTTACTTTTCAGGGCAGTTTTAGATTCACAGAAAAGTTGAAGGGAAGATACAGAGATTCCCACATACCCCCTGCCTCCACACATGCACAGGCCCCCCGTTATCAACATTCCCCATATTGGGTACAACTGATGAACCTACATGGGCACATCATAATCACCCAAAGTTCATAATTTACATTACAGTTCTATCTTGGTGTTGTACAGTCTATGATTTTGAACAAATGTATAATAACATATATTCATCATATGGAATCATACAGAGTATTTTCACTGCCCAAAAAATTCTTGGTGTTTCACCTATTTGCCTATTTAACCTTCACTTCCCACTTCTCCAACACCTGGTAGCCACTGATTTGTTTTTTTACCATCTCCATAGTTTTCCCTTTTCCAGAATGTCATATTGTTGGAGCCATACATTATGTAACCTTTTCCAATTAGCTTCTTTCACTTGAATATATATTCAACATGTTATGTTGTTTTTATTGCTACTATATATTTCATTCAAAATTTGTTAAAATAATTGGATAAGTACCCTCAAGCAAATTTTTTAAAAGATCATAGTTTGATATCCAAATACAACACATTAACTTTATAATCATACATCATAGCTATGTTCACATGTAATTATCAGATATGAATGACCACTTGAATCAATAGCCTAATAGTTCATTGAGTGTACATGTTGTTATATATTTTTATTGTTAAACATTCAGTTTATTTCTAGTTTTGTACTATTACTAATAATACTGTCAATACTTCTGAGTTTAATTAAATGTTTGTTGATATGAATAAATATATATTTATGTGTACAGAAAATAAGCACAGTTTTCTGGAGATGTGTTAGCTTAGGTTACAGATTCTTACTAATTGTTACTAGTGAAAATGCTAAAGGTAGGACTCCATTCTCCTTCAGAACTACTTCCCTGATGCTTGTGATATTCTCTCCACACCTTCTCCATCTCTTCATGGCAATTTCACTCACAAATTTCCTGGTTTTCTGCTCCTTCTTCACATTTAGCTCATACCTATGTTTCCAGTGATATGTCTACCTCAAAGACATTTTTCACTTTAATTTCTCAATGACCAATGTTTTAGCAAGGGTTTTCATGGATTTTCAGTATTTAATAATTATTTTCATTCTTTTTTATGGCTGAGTAATATTCCATTGTAAATATGTCCCAGATTTTCTTTAAACATTCTGGACCTAGAAATTATCGAACTAAGTCAGACAAAGACAAATAACATATGATATCACATATATGTGGAATCTAATAAAAATGATACAAATGATCTGTTTTTATAAAACAGAGACAGACTCACAGATCTTGAAATCAAACTTATAGTTACTGAAGGGGAAACATGGGGGAAGTGATAAATTAGGAGATTGGGATTAATATATAGACACTACTATATATAAAATAGGTAGCTTACAAGCACCTACTGTAAAGCACAGGGAACTCTACACAATATTCTTTAATAACTTATATGCAAAAAAATATGAAAAATAATGTATATATATATATGTGTATATATATACATATATATATCTAATTCACTTTTTTGTACATCTGAAATTGACATAGCATTGTAAATCAATTATACTCCAATAAAAATTTTTAGAGCCTAGGGGGAAGATGGCGGAAGAGTAAGACACGGAGATCACCTTCCTCCCCACAGATACATTAGAAATACATCCACACGTGGAACAACTCCTACAGAACACCTACTTCATGAACGCTGGCAGAAGACCTCAGACGTCCCAAAAAGCAAGAAACTCCCCATGTACCTGGGTTGGGCAAAAGAAAAAAGAATAAACAGAGACAAAAGAATAGGGATGGGACCTGCACCAGTGGGAGGGAGCTGTAAAGGAGGAAAGGTTTCCACACACTAGGAAGCTCCTTCGTGGACGGAGAGTGTGGGGGATGGACGAGGGGGAAAGCTTCGGAGCCGCAGAGGAGAGCACAGCCACAGTGGTGTGGAGGGCAAGGTGAAGAGATTCCCGCACAGAGGATCGGTGCCAATTGGCACCTGCACTCACTAGCCCGAGAGGCTTGCCTGCTCACCTGCTGGGGCAGGAGGGCCTGGGAACTGAGCCTCGGCCTTCGGTCAGAGCTCAGGGAGAGGACTGGCAGTGTGAACACAGTCTGAAGGGGTTAGTGCACCATGGCTAGCTGGGAGGGAGTCTGGGGAAAAGTCTGCACCTGCTGAAGAGGCAAGAGACTTTTTCTTCCCTCTTTGTTTCCTGGTGCATGAGGACAGGGGATTAAGAGCGCTGCTTAAAGGAGCTCCAGAGATGGGCACGAGTCACAGCTAAAATTGCGGACCCCAGAGACAGGCATGAGACGCTAAGGCTGCTGCTGCCACCACCAAGAAGCCTGTGTACAAACACAGGTCACTATATGCACCCCCCTTCCCGGGAGCCTGTGCAGCCTGCCACTGCCAGGGTCCCAGGATCCAGGGACAACTTCCCCGGGAGAATGCACAGTGCACCTCAGGCTGGTGCAATGTCATGCCACACTGCTGCCGCAGGCTCGCCCAGCACTCCGTTCCCCTCCCTCCCTACGGACTGAGTGAGCCAGAGCCCCCTTTAACCCCGTCCTGTCTGAGCGAAGAACAGATGCCCTCCCACAACCTACACACAGAGGCGGGGCCAAATCCAAACCTGAGCCCCGGGAGCTGTGTGAACAAAGAACAGAAAGGGAAATCCCATCCAGCAGCCTCAGGAGCAGCGGATTAAATCTCCACAATCAACTTGATGTACCCTGCATCTGTGGAATACCTGAATAGACAACGAATCATCCCAAGTTGAAGAGGTGGACTTTGAGAGCAAGATTTATTATTTTTTCCCCTTTTTCTCCTTTTGAGAATGTGTATGTGTATGCTTCTGTATGAGATTTTGTCTGTATAGCTTTGCTCTCACCATTTGTCCTAGGATACTATTCATCGATTTTTCGTTTTTTTTTCTTTTTAAAAAATATTTTTTCTCAATAACTATTTTTTATTTTAATAACTATATTTTATTTTGTCTTTATTTTCCTTTCTTCCTTCCTTTCTCATTCTTTCCTTCCTCCCTTCCTTCCTTCCTTCCTTCCTTTCTTATTTCTTTCTCTCTTCCTCCCTTCCTTCCTTCCTTTCTTTCTTCTCTTTCTTTCTTTCTTTCTTTCTTTCTTTCTTTCTTTCTTTCTTTCTTTCTTTCTTTCTTTCTTTCTTTCTTTCTTTCTTTCTTTCTTTCTTTCTACTTTTTCACCCTTTTATCCTGAATGGTGGGGATGAAAGGCTCTTGGTGCTACAGCCAGGAGTCAATGCTGTGCCTCTGAGGTGGGAAACCCAACTTCATGACATTGGTCCACAAGAGACCTCCCAGCTCCACATAATATCAAACGGTGTAAATCTCCCAGAGATCTCCATCTCAACACCAGCATCCAGCTTCACTCAACAACCAGCAAGGTACAGTGCTGGAAACCCTATGCCAAACAACTGAGAAGACAGGAACACAACCTCGCCCATTAGCAGTAAGGCTGCCTAAAACTATAATAAGTCCAGAGACACCCCAAAACATACCACCAGACATGGACCAGCCCACCAGAAAGACAAGATCCAGCCTCATCCACCAGAGCACAGGCACTATTCCCCTACACCAGGAAGCATACACAACCCACTGAAACAACTTTAGCCACTGGGGACATCCACCAAAAAAAACGGGAACAAGGAACCAGCAGCCTGCAAAAAGGAGACCCCAAACACAGGAAGATAAGCAAAATGAGAAGACAGAAAAACACGCAGCAGAGGAAGGAGCAAGATAAAAACCCACCAAACCTAACAAATGAAGAGGAAATAAGCAGTCTATCTGAAAAATAATTCAGAATAATGATAGTAAAGATGATTCAAAATCTTGGAAACAGAATAGACAAAATGCAAGAAATATTTAACAAGGAACTAGAAGAACTAAAGATGAAACAAGCAACAATGAACAACACAATAAATGAAATTAAAAATACTCTAGATAGGATCAATAGCAGAATAACTGAGGCAGAAGAACAGATAAGTGAACTGGAAGATAAAATAGTGGAAATAACTACTGCAGAGCAGAATAAAGAGAAAAGAATGAAAAGAACTGAGGACAGTCTCAGAGACTTCTGGGACAACATTAAATGCACCAACATTTGAATTATAGGGGTTTCAGAAGAAGAAGAGAAAAAGAAAGGGGCTGAGAAAATATTTGAAGAGATTATAGTTGAAAACTTCCCTAATATGGGAAAGGAAATAGTTAATCAAGTCCAGGAAGCACAGAGAGTCCCATACAGGATAAATCCAAGGAGAAACATGTCAAGGCACATATTAATCAAACTGTCAAAAATTAAATACAAAGAAAACATATTAAAAGCAGCAAGGGAAAAACAACAAATAAAACACAAGGGAATCCCCGTAAGGTTAACGGCTGATCTTTCAGCAGAAACTCTGAAAGCCAGAAGGGACTGGCAGGCATATTTCAAGTGATGAAGGACAAAAACCTGCAACCAAGATTACTCTACCCAGCAAGGATCTCATTCAGATTTGATGGAGAAATTAAAAACTTTACAGAGAAGCAAAAGCTGACAGAGTACAGCAACACCAAACCAGCTTTACAACAAATGCTAAAGGAACTTCCCTAGGCATGAAACACAAGAGAAGGAAAAGACCTACAATAACAAACAAAAAACAATTAAGAAAATGGGAATAGGAACATACATATGGAGAACAACCTTAAATGTAAATGGATGAAATGCTCCCACCAAAGAAACAGACTGGCTGAATGTATACAAAAACAAGACCAATATATATTCTGTCCAAAAGAGACCCACTTCAGACCTAGAGACACATACAGACTGAAAGTAAGGGGATGGAAAAAGATATTCCATGAAAATGGAAACCAAAAGAAAGCTGGAGTAGTAATTCTCATATCAGGCAAAATAGACTTTGAAATAAAGATTATTAGAAGAGACAAAGAAGGACACTACATAATGATCAAGGGATTGATCCAAGAAGAATATAAAACAATTGTAAATATTTATGTACCCAACATAGGAACACCTCAATACATAAGGCAAATACTAACAGCCATAAAAGGGGAAATCGACAGTAACACATTCATTGTAGGGGACTTTAACACCCCACTTTCACCAATGGACAGATCATCCAAAATGAAAATAAATAAGGAAACACAAGCTTTATATGATACATTAAACAAGATGGACTTACTTGATATTTATAGGACATTCCACCCAAAAACAACAGAATACACATTTTTCTCAAGTGCTCATGCAACATTCTCCAGGATTGATCATATCTTGTGTCACAAATCAAGCCTTGGTAAATTTAAGAAAATTGAAATTGTATCAAGTACCTTTTCTGATCACAACGCTATAAGACTAGATATCAATTACAGGAAAAGATCTGTAAAAAATACAAACACATGGAGGTTAAACAATACACTACTTAACAACGAAGTGATGACTGAAGAAATCAAAGAAGAAACAAAAAAATACCTAGAAACAAATGACAATGGAAGTACGATGACTCAAAACCTATGGGATGCAGCAAAAGCAGTTCTAAGAGGGAAGTTTATAGCAATACAATCCTACCTTAAGAAACAGGAAACATCTCGAATAAACAAGCTAACCTTGCACCTAAAGCAATTAGAGAAAGAAGAACAAAAAAACCCCAAAGTTAGCAGAAGGAAAGAAATCATAAAGATCAGATCAGAAATAAATGAAAAGGAAATGAAGGAAACGATAGCAAAGATCAATAAAACTAAAAGCTGGTTCTTTGAGAACATAGACAAAATTGATAAGCCATTAGCCAGACTCATCAAGACAAAAGTGGAGAAGACTGAAATCGATAGAATTAGAAATGAAAAAGAAGTAACATCTGACACTGTAGAAATACAAAAGATCATGAGAGATTACTACAAACAACTCTATGCCAATAAAATGGACAACCTGGAAGAAATGGACAAATTCTTAGAAATGCACAACCTGCCAAGACTGAATCAGGAAGAAATAGAAAATATGAACAGACCAATCTCAAGCACTGAAATTGAAACTGTGATTAAAAATCTTCCAACAAACAAAAGCCCAGGACCAGATGGCTTCACAGGCGAATTCTATCAAACATTTAGAGAAGAGCTAACACCTATCCTTCTCAAACTCTTCCAAAATATAGCAGAGGGAGGAACACTCCCAAACTCATTCTACGAGGCCACCATCACCTTGATACCAAAACCAGACAAGGATGTCACAAAGAAAGAAAACTACAGGCCAATATCACTGATGAACATAGATGCAAAAATCCTCAACAAAATACTAGCAAACAGAATCCAACAGCACATTAAAAGGATCATACACCATGATCAAGTGGGGTTTATTCCAGGAATGCAAGGATTCTTCAATATACGCAAATCTATCAATGTGATTAACCATATTAACAAATTGAAGGAGAAAAACCATATGATCATCTCAATAGATGCAGAGAAAGCTTTTGACAAAATTCAACACCCATTTATGATAAAAACCCTGCAGAAAGTAGGTGTAGAGGGAACTTTCCTCAATATAATAAAGGCCGTATATGACAAGCCCACAGCCAACATCATCCTCAATGGCGAAAAACTGAAAGCATTTCCACTAAGGTCAGGAACAAGACAAGGTTGCCCACTCTCACCACTCTTATTCAACATAGTTTTGGAAGTTTTAGCCACAGCAATCAGAGAAGAAAAGGAAATAAAAGGAATCCAAATCGGAAAAGAAGAAGTAAAGCTGTCACTGTTTGCAGATGACATGATACTATACATAGAGAATCCTAAAGATGCTACCAGAAAACTACTAGAGCTAATCAATGAATTTGGTAAAGTAGCAGGATACAAAATTAATGCACAGAAATCTCTGGCATTCCTATATACTAATGAGAAAAATCTGAAAGTGAAATCAAGAAAACACTCCCATTTACCATTGCAACAAAAATAATAAAAATATCTGGGAATAAACCTACCTAAGAAGACAAGAGATCTGTATGCAGAAAATTATAAGACACTGATGAAAGAAATTAAAGATGATACAAATAGATGGAGAGATATACCATGTTCTTGGATTGGAAGAATCAACATTGTGAAAATGACTCTACTATCCAAAGCAATCTACAGATTCAATGCAATCCCTATCAAACTACCACTGGCGTTTTTCACAGAACTAGAATAAAAATTTCACAATTTGTGTGGAAACACGAAAGACCCCAAATAGGCAAAGTAATCTTGAGAACGAAAAATGGAGCTGGTGGAATCAGGCTGCCTGACTTCAGACTATACTACAAAACTACAGTAATCAAGACAGTATGATTTTGGCAAAAATACAGAAGTATAGATCAATGGAACAGGATAGAAAGCCCAGAGATAAACCCATGCACATATGGTCGCCTTATCTTTGATAAAGCAGGCAGGAATATGCAGGGGAGAAAGGGCAGCCTCTTCTATAAGTGGTGCTGGGAAAACTGGACAGGTACATGTAAAAGTATGAGATTAGATAACTCCCTAACACCATACACAAAAATAAGTTCAAAATGGATTAAAGACCTAAATGTAAGCCAGAAACTATCAAGCTCTTAGAGGAAAACATAGGCAGAACACTCTGACATAAATCACAGAAAGATCCTTTTTGACCCACCTCCTAGAGAAATGGAAATAAAAACAAAAATAAACAAATGGGACCTAATGAAACGTCAAAGCTTTTGCACAGCCATGGAAACCATAAACAGGAACAAAAGACAACCCTCAGAATGGGATCAAATATTTGCCAATGAAACAAGTGACAAAGGATTAATCTCCAAAATTTATAAGCAGCTCATGCAGCTCAATAACAAAAAAACCAAACAACCCAATCCAAAAATGGGCAGAAGACCTAAACAGACATTTCTTCAAAGAAGATATATAGATTGCCAACAAATACCTGAAAGAATGGTCAACACCATTAATCATTAGAGAAATGCAAATCAAAACTACAATGAGATATCATCTCACACCAGTCAGAATGGCCATCATCAAAAAATCTAGAAACAATAAATGTTGGAGAGGATGTGGAGAAAAGGGACCACTCTTGCACTGCTGGTGGGAATGTGAACTGGTACAGCCACTATGGAGAACAGTATGGAGGTTCCTTAAAAAACTAAAAATAGAACTACCATATGACCCAGCAATCCCACTACTGGGCATATACCCTGAGAGAACCATAATTCAAAAAGAGTCATGTACAAAAATGTTCATTGCAGCTCTATTTACAATAGCCCAGAGATGGATACAACCTAAGTGTCCATCATTGGATGAATGGATAAAGAAGATGTGGCACGTATATACAATGGAATATTACTCAGTCATTAAAAAGAAACGAAATTGCGTTATTTGTAGTGAGGTGGATGGACCTAGAGTTTGTCATACAGCGTGAAGTAAGTCAGAAATAGAAAGAAAAATACTGTGTGCTAACACATATATATGGAATCTAAGGGGAAAAAAATGTCATGAAGAACCTAGGACTAAGATGGGAATAAAGACTCAGACCTACTAAAGAATGGACTTGAGGATATAGGGAGGGGGAAACAAACTGAGAGAATGACATGGACATATATACACTACCAAATGTAAGATAGGTAGTGGGAAGTAACCTCATAGCACAGGGAGATTAGCTTGGTGCTTTGTGACCACCTGGATGGGTGGGATAGGTAGGGTGGGAGGGAGGGAGATGCAAGAGGAAGGAGATATGGGAACATATGTATATGTATAACTGATTCACTTTGTTATAAAGCAGAAACTAACACAACAGTGTAAGGCAATTATACTCCAATAAAGATGTAAAAAAAAAAAGTTAAAAAAATGATTCCCTCCATAATGCATGCTATTAAAACTATATTATAAGCATAAAAATTAATTATTTTCAATACTGGATAGTTTAAGTATTTTGTCTAGACCCTTAATTTTTTATTACTTATATGCTAAATTTCTTTAGTTTGTCAGGTCAAGAACATACAGTCCTACTTATCCTCTGTCTGAAAGAAGACTCTAGTAACCTAGGAGAGCAGATACATTTTCTCCAAATATGTTAAAATATTCAATTTTCTACAAGCATTGGAAAGTGAGACAGGTTTCACTCCTTTGTGTACTGAAGGATACTGCAATCTTAGCTTGGGAACACTGAGGAAAGCAGAACAGGAATGAACTGCCTTTAGATTGCACGGGAGATGTGCAATGCTGGGCAGCCTGCCTGCTGTGGCTGCTTGTGGTTATGTCTATTTCCAAGCTTTCTTTTTATTTTTTCTCTAATTTTTAAAAAAATTTTATTGGAGTATAGTTGCTTTACAATATTGTGTTAATTTCTGCTGTGCAGTGAAGTGAATGAGCTATACGTATACACATATCCCCTCCTTTTTGGATTTCCTTTCCATTTAGGTTACCACAGTGTATTGAGTAGTGTTCCCTGTGCTATACAGTAGGTTCTCATTAGTTATCTATTTTATACATAGTAGTGTATATATGTCAATCCCAATCTCCCAATTCATCACACACCCCTCTTTCCCACCTCGGTGTCCATATGTTTGCTCTCTACCTCTATGTCTTTATTTCTGCTTTGCAAATAGGTTAATCTGTACCATTTTTCTAGATTCCAAAAAAATATTTGCAAATGAAGCAACTGACAAGGGATTAATCTCCAAAATATACAAACAGCTCATAGAGCTCAATATCAAAAAAGGAAACAACTCAATTAAAAAATGGATGGAAAACATAAATAGACATTTCTCCAAAGAAGACATACAGATGGCCAAGAGGCACATTAAAAGATGCTCAATATACAGGATTTCTTTTACTGATAATATAATAAAATATAATTTTCCAAAAAGTACACTCCATAGAATTTGGTGAAGTCTACCTGTAGTTTATGATAAACCTTATTAAGATTAATAGTTATAATCAACCAAATGAGTAATATATAAATTCATATTTCCTTAAAGTCCTAACAACACCTTTCTTAAACCATCTTCTCCAGTCATTGTATGGCTTTACCTTCTTCTCAATGTGACCTAAAATTAAAAATATATTTTTTCAAAGGATTAATTCTTCAGAATGCCTCTATTCATGTGAAAACTTTCTACCAAAGTAGAAATGGTGCTTTGGATCTCAGGGACAAGAACATCTTGTACATTTTCCAAAATGTCAGAAGATTCTGAACTGATCTCTCATTGCACAATTATGTTCAGAGTGATCAGGAGAAAATGTGGAATCACTGGAATTTAACCCCATTCTGCCATGAAACGCAACCACTGAATTTACTTCTCCATCATCATTATTGTGTTCTATCAGGAAAAACTATTTATAGGTAAAGTAATTTTTGTTCAGACAAGATTTTGTTCAATCAAAAATCAATCAAACCCTAACATTAGATAATACAGACACTGTATTGCAACGGTTTCTTTATATGAACTTTTTTTTTTTTACTTTGCATGAAGTTACTTTAAATAAGGTTACAGCACAAAGCATTGATGTACTGTAGGCTTGATCTTTTAAAAATTTTCCTTTATGATGAGATACATTAAATTAGGGAAACTTTGGGAAATATTATCAAATTTTAACCAAAGTTGTTAATAGCCAAAATCTTCACGAATTGCTTAGAAATATGAAGAAATATGGTAATAGTGATGAGTGAATATGTAATATATGAAAGAAGGGCTCTTATGACATGGTCTGTACTTTGTCTTTGTCTTTTTGCACTTTCACCAAGAAGCTAGAAGAATATACAGAAAGCCTGAAAAGCAAAAGACAGCAGTAAACATTGTTTTAAAAATTATCAGGGCAATCAAAATAAAGAGTAAAAGTATATCACAATGGGCTGTAAGACTGAGCTAAGTCAACTCAATGAATTATTTTGAATTATAGTCAAGTCCAACAGTAACAAAGTAATTCTCTGCCTTGGTATACAAATTGGAGTAAAAATAAACAAATAGAAATTTTTAAAGATATATAAAACTGGTAAAGTCAGTTTTAAAGTCCTGAAAATTGTAATTTATTTGCAAGTAAGGAAATAGATTGATATGATAGCCAATGAGAATGCTGAAAAGACCATACAGATCCATACTTGGGTAAAGCTTGGGTGGAAGTAGATGGCTCTCCTTCCTTCCATCTCTGCAGCAACAGCAACAACAAAAAAAGTGAAAATAGATTACTCACTATTGAAAACTAGGGAAGGGTGATATTCAGATGCCACTATCTTTGAGGAAGGACAGCTGAAACTTCCTTCCTATGAATCCAGCTTAGTTGTGTGGGAAGTAACTAAAAGACATCATGGGTTCCATGAGATCTCTAGAGTTTGGAATGGGTAGAGAGGAGGCTGAGATGTTTGGAGAATGTGCCACTTGGTCTTAGTGAAGGAAAGAGCCATAGCAGTGGTCAGCTATGAAGTCAGGGGGAGGGCGATTTTTCCCCACAATAGAAATGTGATGCCCTGGTGAGCAGGCAGCAGCACTTGGACAAATGCCTGTCAGATTTGAGGGGCGTAGTACCTTGGTGGTCTAAGGAATGGGGGGCTACAACTAAAAGCAAGGTATCAGCTGTGGCTCTTCGTGGGGAAAAAGTGAGATGTTCTTGTCCTTTACACGTCAAGGGGAAGTGTCAGGAATCGAGCTAAAGAATATGTGCAAAATCCAGTAGATCCAGAACGCAGTAAGTCATACCATGGAGTGGCTCCCTGTAGCTTCTTTAGAAGCATGACAGTGTCCTTTCCTGTTGAGACAGGTGTTAGCACAGGGAGGAAGCCAGCAAACAAACTAGATTTGTTTGTTTGGAGTGGAGTGAAAGGAGTGGAGAAATGACAAGTTTCTTTATAAAGAGTACGTGCTATTTACTGACATGGAAGATGAAAATAGTGAGAAAGCATGTAAGTCACATGAGACTTGGTGCCCAGCAGGGGGCATTAATTGCCCCCTGCTCAATTTTCTATGTTCCTGGCCCTTTGCATATATCCTGGGTTGCTGAATCAGCTCTCCAGTAGCAGATTCCAGAGGAGAGATACCTAAATGTAAATACAACATATCAAAGACAATTTGTTTTAGGAATAGGCACTAAATCTTAGTTATCTCCTTTTAAAAGGATGATAAAGATGGATAAAAAAATAATATCAAACCCAAGAAAACCTTCTGTTATGTCAGCAACAAAACATAACAATAAAAGGCAGGAATGTATTTTTTCAACAGATTCACTGTAGGCAAGAGGAGTAAACTTTAAATAACATCTGCTGTTATCTTAGTCAAATTTATGGAGCATGGATTCTATAAAATGAGAAATAAGATAGGATAACAGTGTTAGGTAAAAAGTTAATTGAAAAACAAGCAGAAATTTCCAACAAAGGTGCTAGATAATATGAAGAATGCTATAAAATCAAATATGCATCAACATAATTATAAATAGTACACATTAAACATAAGGAAAAAAGATAATTCAAAAAGTAAATTAGTGATATAATGGATGTGTGTGTGTGTGTGTGTGTGTGTGTGTATTTGGTTGCCTGGACAAAAAGCACCTTTTAAATTTGGGGATATATCAGAATGAGAAGGAGACAAAACCCTGCTTCCCTTAAAGAAGGGTCCATATTTTACTCTTTGTCTCTCTGGCACATAGTATGAGCATGTGGCCCAAGTGTGGCCAAGTAGATAGCACAGCTCAGGAACTTAAGTGAGACACTGTTCCACAGAAAAGTCAGGGAATTTGGAAGAGATTTCTAGAAGATCCAGCATTCAGCAGTGTGGCAGCAAGGGTGCTGGAGAGCAAAGCCTCAGTGGACACTGCCTAGTGTCTAGGAGCAGTGACAACAGTGTCACAGGTGAGTGTCCAGAGGCAGTGGCATCTGAGATAGAGGGTTCCCGGGGATGCTCTCCTCTGTATCTAGCCACCATCTATCCATGCCACCTTTTTGAGTCTACCTCTGCAGCCCACTTACAGCTTTCAGGAGTGATTTAAGTATTTGGAAATGCTTTCTACAAATGCCTTTTTCTACTGAATACTGTGAAAGTTCATTTCTGTCTTCTAAAACCAAGAATATTGATTCATATGATTTGGTGAAAAAACTTCAGAAAATTATAGAAATGTACAGAGAGGAAATGATGTTGGGAATGAAGGAAAGGAAATGGATAACAAATGTTTCTGAAGAGGTAAGAACCAAAATAGAAGGAATAATCAATAATGCAATATAACAAAGCTTTTCTGTTGAAACATAATATGAAAATTTATATATTGGGAAAACTCAAAAGGTATCAGAAAACTTATTTAGAAGGTATCAATATTTATAAAATAGTTCCTAAAAGAATGGCATGTCCATGCATGTGGCTTGAAGTGACATGAAACAAGTGTTCAAATATATTTAAATGAATCTGGAGAGCATTGGATGGAGCAGAATCCTCCAGGTTCCCTGACCGCTGGGTTTCTCAGAGCCTTGACATGCAAGTGTGCACAATGGTTCTTCAGGGAGGATGGTACAGTATATTCCACTTACCAAATTATTGGACCCTAAAAAGTTTTTTTTCAAATATATCACCTGGGTATATTGTTTAACTGTATACATTTCACTGCGTACACTGTATTCACTGTATATCTTGGTGAAAACTAAGAGCATCAAGATTAAGTAATGAAAAAAAAAAAGATTAAGTAATGTGTTCTTCTTTAAGCATCCAGCCCCAAAAAAAATGCTCAGAGAGGAAAAATCACAGCAACATTAGACTTCTCTACAGTATCAATTCCAGGAAAGCAATGAATCGATTTATAAATTTTGAGAGGAAAATGATACATCTCAAAAATGCTTTACCTAGCCAAGGTGTCACTCAAATGAGAAAGTTACATAAGGAGATTCTCAGATTTGAATGGTTCCTAATAATGCAACACCCAAACATCATCCCATGTTTTTTCCTAGCTATGAAAAATATGCACAACTCATTCTAGATAAAGAATGACTTCATGTGATTGAATAAAATCACAGTAAGTTATAGGACTCAGTATATGCTACAGTGATGGGGAAATTGGGAACTGTTGAGTACATCAAAAGGGGCATCTGTGGCACCTTGTGCTTCACTTGGACTTTGCAAAACTGGACAGCTCACACGGTCATGGCTAAGAGATGAATACAGTGAACATCATATATTTTAATAGTTAACAGCCTGTGTGTGATTTTAACAACCCCTTGAAGGCCTCTAAGAGAGCCTGAAGATTAATGCACCCCTTATAGGTTTGCTGATGCCAAACTTGCAAGTAATACTATGATGGTTCTATTGAAAACAAAAAACAGGTTGAAGGCATTTTAGGGTCATGCTCCTGAGACATTTTAAATTTTGGAGGATTCAGAGGCTACATACAATCATTTTAAATGCTTCCCACATTAATTACATTTTAACTCTTTTTTTTTGTTTGTTTGGTCTTCATTGCCGTGTGCAGCCTTTCTCTAATTGTGGTGAGTGGGGGCGACTCTTTGTTGCAGTGCATGGGCTTCTCACTGCAGTGGCTTCTCTTGTAGTGGAGCACGAGCTCTAGGCATGCAGGCTTCAGTAGCTGCAGCATGCAAGCTCGGTAGTCGCGGCACATGGGCCCTAGAGAGTGTGTGTTTCAATAGTTGTGGCACGTGGGCTCAGTAGTTGTAGCTTGCGGGTTCTAGAATGCAGGCTCAGTAGTTGTGGCACATGGGCTTTGTTGCTCCATGGCATGTGGGATCTTCCCGGACCAGGGATAGAACCCATGTCCCCTGCATTGGCAGGCGGATTCTTAACCACTGCGACACCAGGGAAGTCCTTAACTCTTTTAAATGATAAGAAAATACATAAGGATCTTTCTAAATTGATAAAATAATAACTTTACCAGCAGTGGAGTGTTGGTTTGTAAACAGATGATTTGAGCACAAAGATGTGAGCTGTTCTCATTTCTACTTAACACTTGCTTTTACAGTCTCCTGACCATATGCAGTGATCTCCTCCAGCCCTCTGTTTTTACCTTGTTTAACAAGATATGACAGTCATAACAGACTTGTTTATTCAAACTACTTCATTGGAGTCATGATTGAGTGTAACAAGGTTAGGCAGAACTTGGTGTTGCCACCTAGGTTGGAAATTAACAATATCTGGCTCCAGGTGACATAAGGTATATAGCAATAATTCCTTTTCTCCATTTGAAATGCATTTAATTAGATATTTTGACTACTTTTCTTGCTATGATTTGAATAATAATGCTATTAATTTCTTATACTTATATAACATAGAGCCATAATATTTTATCTGTATCTCTAGGGATCAGAAGTATTTTAGAATGGTAATACAGTATATATTTGAAATATTTTGTAGTATACCCACCCTATATTAAAAAGGGAATCACAAAAAATATAAAGATTACCTAAGTGAAAAAATTAAAATAATATTTCATATCCATTCCAGTCAACTTTGCCTCAAATGTGTCCAAATATGGTGAGCTTCTCCTGTTGCCAAAAAAAAAAAAAAATTGTTTTTGTTTTCTGAGCTTTATGGATTTCAGAATTTTGTATAAATTGTTGTAGGCCTGTATTACCTATTGGGAAACTCCTTCATATTCATGAGTGTACACATACTCTTCATTTTATGCAGCACCTGTGTCACTATCTTTTTTTTTTTAATACGCTAAAAATATCAACTTTTTCTTCTCACTTGCAGCCAGCACCATCGAACCAGGTACCAAGTTATAGAGATTCTCTCTCAAAGGGTCTTTTAAAACTTTTATCACTTGGTTTGTAGAGTGCTCCTCTACAATACAAATCTATGCATGGAATTACTCTGCTTAAAATATGTCTATAGGGCTTCCCTGGTGGCGCAGTGGTTGAGAGTCCGCCTGCTGATGCAGGGGACACTGGTTCGTGCCCTGGTCCAGGAAGATCCCACATGCCATGGAGTGGCTGGGCCCAGGAGCCATGGCCACTGAGCCTCATATATATATATATATATATATATATATATATATCCATAGCTCCCCATAAATTCCAGTAGGGAGACAAAACACCTCATCCAGAACACAAGCCTCTTTTAGCCCTTGCCTTTGTTTCTGATCCTCCCCTGCTGCTGGGCCACGACCCTCCCCTGTCAGTTTCCCCATCATGCCTTTCCACAAGCTCAGCCTTCTGCCTAGATTTTATGGTACCACTTCTCCTTTCATCACATTCCTACTCATATTTTTAGAATCATTTTTTCTTTTTTAAAAATAATTAATTAATTAATTAATTAATTAATTAATTATTTTTGGCTGCATTGGGTCTTTGTTGCTGTGTGCGGGCTTTCTCTAGTTCCGGCAAGAGGGGGGCTACTCTTCGTTGAGGTGCACGGGATCCTCATTGTGGTGGCTTCTCTTGTTGCAAAGCACGGGCCCTAGAGCATGTGGGCTTCAGAAGTTGTGGCACACAGGCTCAGTAGTTGTGGCTTGTGGGCTCTGGAGCGCAGGCTCAGTAGTTGTGGTGCATGGGCCTATCTGCTCTGCAGCATGTGGGATCTTCCCAGAGCAGGGCTCAAACCCATGTCCCCTGCATTGGCTGGCGGGTTCATAACCACTGCTCCACCAGGGAAGTTCCTAGAATCATCTTTTCAATCTCAATCAAGTCACTTCTGAACTTTCCTAGGATCTCAAAAATACATTTGTCAAAACAAACATTCAGCTTTAATTTTGTTTCTGCTGTTCCTCATCTACTCGTAAATTTTATTAATACAGTTATATGTGTGCAACTAAGGAAGGTTACCATATGCCAGAAACTATTCTACACTTTTAAATTTAATCTATGAGAGAGGTTACTATTATTAACTTCCCCATCCTAATGTGCAGATAAAAAAATAGGCAAAGAACAATATATATATATAATCATGCAGCAAACAAGCAGACAACCCAGGATGTGAATTCGAGTGTTCTGTCTCTAAAGCCTGTGACTTTAAACACTGTGCTTCTCCACAGATAGTTTATTATCTGATTGATATTATTAATCAGGGTATGTGGGAATAGCTTATAATAAAATTTTACTATTTCTGTAATTGCTAGGAAGATATTTAAAACTATGTATATCTCTTAGAGAGCTATAAAATTCTTTTGTTCTAAGGTGATATGATGGATTGTTATAAAACTGTCATCAAATAATTGAATCTTGCTGAATTCACCTCTTTGTGTGGTCCCCTTCCACATTGTGGTGGGGTGACCCTTGATTTATTTGGATAGCAGAATGTATAATAATAATATCATTGTGAAAATTTGAAGCTTAGGCCTTAAGAGTAGTTGAAGCTACCACTTTTGCTCTCTTGCTGCTCGGAGATTGCACCTCCTAGAATATGAGACACCATGTGGAGAGAGAAGTGCTGGAGAGTAAAAGTACACAGGAATAGAGACAGGAATCGCCGGTCATCCCACATGACATAGTACATATGTGAGTGATACCATCTTGGATACTCTAGACAATCACTAGAAAGGCTTGAGTGAGCCAAATGCAACAGAGGAAAAACACCCAGCTAAGCCTAAGACTGAATGAAAAATTATGAAAATATAAATGGTAGTTATGATTTTAAGCCACTGAGTTTTGAGATGTTTTTTACATACTGTTATAGTAGGTGGTATCAGGAAATAGCGGACTGCCTTAACAAAATCTTAGAATGTGGTTTTGGCTTTGGGACCAGGAAGTGGGTAAAAGCTGCAAGAGTGGTGAGAAGGCTGTTATCTGAGACTGAAAAAGGGAACTCTGGGATTAAAATGTGGCAGAACAATTGGCAAATTGCCTTCTGCCATAGCTTGGAAGATTGAACACGTGTTTAATGCATGTGGCAAGCCGACTAAAGAGATTTCCAGGCAGACTTCTGAAAGTGGCAGCTGACTATTTTTTGGATGCCTGTTATAAAGCCAGTGTAGTGGAAATGAACTTAGGAAGGAAATGTTTAGTATTCAAGCACAATACAGAAAAAAATCAAGAGGACTCAATATCTGTTTGAACTTGAAATAAAGCTGTTTCTGATCACCAGCATTTCCATCAGCCCTGAAGAGATTCCCAAAGTAAGAAAGAATTAGCTATGAGGAAAAAAAAAAAATGCAGAAAACTCTTTGTTAGGCCCCCTGAGAGATTTAAGAAATGCCAAGTAAAGCATTGCAGCTGGAAAAAAAAAAAAAAAAAAAAGGTTTATAAGAATAGAAACTTAGTGTGTCACCCCGAAGTATCACATGACCCAAAGAGCAGAAATTACTGTTTCCAGAACAATTGTGGATGGGTTTACTGAGGCATGAGGAAACTATAATCAGATACCTAGGAAACTCACATATTCAAAATAAGGTTGTGTTAGCGAAAATAGTGTCCACTTAGATGAAAAGAAACTGAGATAGTTCAAAATGAAAAGAGGTCTCTTTTCACCAAATTTATATGGTCAGAAAGCAGGCTGAGAGCATAATGCAGCAATAAGCTTAAGCAATTTCTCATGATTAAAAACAAAACTGTCTTAGAAGGTAAAGCCAAGATTCAACAGGGCAGAGCCAAGAGATACTTGGAAAAATGCACCAGCAAAGCATTCACAAAGAACTAAAAAACAGTTCTTTATCAAGGATGATACTCTGCTCCCAGAGTAGGGGAACTGGCTATATGTGGCTGGCTGAATTTCAGAATTGCTACAAATCACTGACTGCTATGTTCTCCCACTCTTCCCCTTTCTGAATATGAGTGTCTGATGATTATCCTGTTCCCAGTCCATCATTGTGTATTGGGAAATGGAGTGGTGTAGATAACTTGCTTTTCTAATTTATAGGTATTGGATCAGGAGAAGCCACACCGGAGAAGACTCATCTGTATCTGAGTAGGAGTCAGATAATAAGATACTAGGTTTATGGGCTTCCCTGGTGGCGCAGTGGTTGAGAGTCTGCCTGCCGATGCAGGGGACACAGGTTTGTGCCCTGGTCCGGGAAGATCCCACATGCCACAGAGCGGCTGGGCCCATGAGCCATGGCCACTGAGCCTGCATGTCTGGACCCTGTACTCCACAATGGGAGAGGCCACAGCAGTGAGAGGCCCGCATACCACACACACACAAAAAGATACTAGGTTTTCAGTCTGATGCCATAATTAGATGAAAATTTTGGGGTCCTGTGAGTGGGTGAGTGAATTTTTAATGAAGAAGGGATCTAAATAATTGTGTTCAGAGAGAGTCTAAGTTAGATTGCAATATATGGCCACAAATTCTTTCCAACTGGGTATTCATGACCATGTCAATGTGACTTTGCCATTACTTTAATCCAGAGGTGAAGTATTTTTCCCCATTCCTTGGATATGTGCTGGCTTGTATGACTTACTTTGACTGACCAGAATGATATAGTAAAACTTATATTACACAATTTCTGAGACTAGACCCTAAGTGACCTTGCATCTACTGTTCTCAATGTCTTGGAACGCTGTCCTAAGACCTCCCTGAACAGAAGGCAACCTAGCCAACTGAGTATGAGAGGTCACATGGAAGAGAAACCAAGACTTCCTGGCCAACAGCCAGCACCAACTTTTGGACATGGAAGTAAGGTCATCTTCCAGACTTACCCTTCAGTAGCTGCATGAGTTGCCAGGAGAAACCTAGAGGATCCATCCAGCCAGTTCACAGGATTATGAGTTTGGATTTTGTTTTCTGAATTGGGTGGAGGGAATACTATTCAGTAGATACTACAACCTGAAAAAGGTGGCATCATTTCCTATCTGAAAATCACTAAGGGTTACAAGAGATGTTACAAGTAAGAAAATGACAGGCATGTGAGCCAACACTGGAGGTTGAGAAAAAAGTTGACAACTGGGCTTCCCTGGTGGTACAGTGGTTGAGAGTCTGCCTGCCGATGCAGGGGACGCGGGTTCGTGCTCTGGTCTGGGAAGATCCCACATGTCACAGAGTGGCTGGGCTCATGAGCCATGGCCACTGAGCCTGCATGTCCAGAGCCTGTGCTCTGCAATGGGAGAGGCCACAATAGTGAGAGGTCCGCATACC
>NW_006783631.1:6244388-6254974 GCF_000442215.2 Lipotes vexillifer | reverse complement strand
AAACCCAAAAAAAAAAAAAAAAAAAAAAAAAAATGTGACGACTACTATAGTGTACTGTGCCACTGAATGTTGGTGTCTGTGAAAAAGCAGCATATAAAGTACCTGAATTAATACTATTTCAAAGTTATTTAAAACTTAAATGTGATCATTTCTGCTGAGTGCTTGGCAAATGGGTACTCACCAAAGTTAATGTTATTACCATGCATCCTGCATTTTTTTTAGGACACAGCTAGTTCTTTTATTCTCATATAGGATTTCATACAAGAAGTTTTGGCATCTATAAATATCAGAAATGTCAGAAAATTGCTTATACATGAGGAAACAAAACAAGTAACGCCTAATGTCAGAAGTACTAGTTTTATTTTCTTGCTTACTTCTCAAGAAGGAAATCAAAATATCAGTGAAAATATTAAAGAGCAAACATGAGACAATCCCTCAAATGAGGTGTGTGTGGGGACTTTCGCTGGCAGACAATTGCAATGTCACATGATAGAAAGTTTTAACACCAGGTGTTTACAATGATATTGAGCACCCAGCACATCACAAAGTTGACAGTATCAGTTTAAGGAGGTAGACATTAAAAACATGCTTTGGTGCTAGTGATGGCTTCATTAAAAGGATACTATCATAATTCTTGTTAAGATGAAAAATTATTTTACAAAACGACTGTCCACATATATCTGGACCTAAAATTTCCACAATTTTAATATAGAAATTCAACTTTCATAGATTTTTTTTTTAGATAGTCGGGAGACTGTTTTTTTGTTTTGTTTTGTTTTTTTTGCTTTATTTGTAAAAATGTCTATCACAATGTTAAGCATAACAGGGAAAAATAAGATATGCCAAAAGTATTAGAATGACTACTTCAAACATTATTTAGTTTGAACACTACCATTATTAGTAAATGCTGTGCAAACATTACAAACTATGTTGACAAGGATTTAATATTATACCCTACTTTTAAAAGGATAAACTTTACTTTTAGCATCAATTAAAACATATTAGGGCTTCCCTGGTGGCGCAGTGGTTGGGAGTCCGCCTGCCGATGCAGGGGGCACGGGTTCGTGTCCCGCCGGGAGGATCCCACATGCCGCGGAGCGGCTGGGCCCGTGAGCCATGGCGGCTGGTCCTGCACGTCCGGAGCCTGTGCTCTGTGGCGGGAGAGGCCACAATGGTGAGAGGCCCACGTACAGCAAAAAACAAACAAACAAAAAAAATATTAAACTTGCACAGAAAAAGGAACTATAAATACACCCCCCCATTAATGATAGATCCTTCTGAATTATAAGATCATTGAGGATTACTTTACTCCTTTATACAAATTTAACATGAATTAATATGTCTGTTCCATAATCAGCATTTCATTGAAGTAACTTAATTGAAAATAAGTGAATAATTCCTAGTATTTATAGCAATGATAAACTGACTTTAAAAACAGCACACCCCCAAGAATCTGGATGCACACCCAAACATAAGGAAAAATAGGACTAAAATTTTATTAGGAATACAATTCCTCTTCTTAAAAGGGAGTATATGATGCAGGAAATAAGTATAGGGATTTAAGAAAGATGTCTAATATCCCCAGAATTGGAGTTAAAGATGGTACGTGGGTAAATCCAGTGTCAGTGGAGGAATCTTATAGATTCAGAAAATAATTTAGTGGGAACTATTGTCACAACTGCAGACTATAAGCAGCAAAGATCACTACATGCCAGATAATATATGCTAGTCTCATTCAGAAGGGCCAGAGATTCTGATTTATTTTTCTCTACTCAACTTCTCAATGACATGAATGGCTCACACCATTTCTTGATTCTCAAACAAGCTGATGAATATATGGATAACTTGAATTGTAGCAGAAATGATGGCTTAAACCAAAATTCCATTTCTCAGTCCCATGGCATAGCATTTACTGACAAATGGCTACCTATCCAGGAACCACGTTTTCCAGGCCCTTTCCTAACTGAATGTTACCATGTGACTAGTTTTCACAAGTGTTAACTGGACAGAGGTGATGCAGTTCTGCCAGTGATCAATTTATTGCCTCTCATCTATAAATTCATATCGTTGCCTGCTTTTACTTAATAGAGCTGAGTCCTGCAAATATTTCTCCTCACCATTAGTATAATGCCAAGCCTTGTAATAGAAAGCAGAGGGGGAATACTAGAAGAGGGAAGGGTTTTCTTATCATGGTTTTTCAGGGAGGAAGAAATTTTCCTCTACCGTTCTAGATTCCTCTGGATGGTCTGAGAATTAAATTGACATGAGATAGATTAACATGAGAAAATCAGGGACTTCCCTGGTGGTCCAGTGGGTAAGACTCCGTGTTCCCAGTGCAGGGGGCACAGGTTTAATCCCTGGTCGGGGAACTAGATCCCACATGCATGCCACAACTAAGAGTTCGCGTGCTGCAATGAAGATCCCATGTGCTGCAACTAAGTTCCAGTGCAGCCAAAATATAAATTTTTTTTTTTTTTAAAGAGAGAAAATCAAACGAAAGTTTAATAGCATATCTACATTGGAGAGATCCAGGAAAAGTGAGTAACTCACCAAAACATTTAAATCCATTACCTTAAATACCATCTTCAGCTAAAGACAAAAGAGAATGTTAGGGTAGTGGTTTGGTACATCAAAAGGGGAGAAGACAATTCACATGGAGATGCAAAAGTACGTGTTTGGTAAACAAATGTTTGCTGGGCCAGGCAGAGACTGGGATACAGAGTGGGCTCCGAGATCTAGGCCGTGTTTCCCCCAACACACCTAGCCCATATTCTTTGGAGATATACCTAATGATAGTTTTACTCTGGGAACAGCAATTCTATCCAAATACTTTAGGCAATTAGGGGGAAGGTCAAAGTTTCTTCCTGAGTCTTTTAGACCTGGGTTGTTTGCAGTTCAAATCAATCCACATGCCAAAGAGACATTTTGGGGTGGCAGGTTTGGCCCTCCTACAGGCTTTAGAGTAGTCTGCACACTACACTCCTGCAGACAACACTTTTTTTTTCTGCACTGCCAGACTCCCTTCAGTTCTAGGTTCACCCCAGCAGACCACAGCTTTCTCTGACTTTAGATATTATGCATTTTTATTCCAGTGGTTGACAGCATAGCCAGCAGCTATGGAAGCATATGTCCCCAAATCAATGTTCCTCATACCCTCTCCTCAGGCAGGGAGAAAAGAACCATGGATGTTAAAGTTAGAGGCCTGCTCTAATAAAGAGGCCAAATATTTGGTAAAATGTTTGCCTACTATAACTTGGAAGGCAGATTAGATTAAGGGTAATGCCTTCTCATTACGGCCTATTCCTTTTAGATGACCCTGTGACAACACCTATTAGGCTAACTAAGCCCCATAAGGAGAGAAGAGAAAAAAGTTTGAGAACTTTGTTTAGGTCTAGGTGGTAACTTTTAACGTGGTTCCTGGGACACTGAATGGATTGGATGCAAATAGATCAGAATCCTACATAGTTCTCGAGAGAAATAAATTATCAGAGAGAATATGAACCTGGTATAAAAATCCTGTGATTTACTGGGAGCATTCTGCTCTTTTCTAAGAATGGCCATTCCAAGTATGTATTCAGTAAGTGGGGAAATAATCACAGGAGGGATAAGCAGACCTACTAGGCACACTCCTATTTGAACTTGGGTCAGAACTCCACCAAAATCCTCATTTTAAACTGTGGACCACAGCAGCTAGGACTTGATCCCCAGGGATTAACAATAGAATGAGCATCCAGTAATCTCTGAGAAAGCCACGTAGTCCTTTTCCCCAAGGCACAGTTGTTTAAGAAATTGGTCACAATTTCCCTAGAACAAGGCATAGAGGATGGTTTACAGTGACAGAGCTGTAGAGTGTTTACTCAGAGGAAATCAGCCTCTCCTTCAGTCAAGGGGCTCTGATATGCAAACTAGCTTAGCTTTAAAAATAAGGTGAGAAGGTATGATTCTCCACTGTGGTGAAGAGTTCATGTTTCTGGCCATCAGAAAGAAGTTGTTTTTGGTGGTTGTTACAGAAGGAAATCCTCATCTATCTCATTCCTGGGAAAACTATCATAACTAAGCTACTGATCAAGACCCTGCAGTTCAAAACAGTCTGATGACAATTTAGTCTCTGCTGACTATGAAGAGAAATGCACCTGCCTCATCTTTAATAATTCAACATTGTCACTTGGCCTTTGATGCTCTGGGATCTTATCAGTCCCTCTGAAGTCAGGAAGTTTAATGGTGGCCTTTGCCATTGTCACACGTGGGCAGGATGAGACAGCACCACAGAGCTTCCCTTCAATAGATTTTTCAATGCCTTATACTGAAGAGAGTGGTCTCTGGGCTGTCTTGGGGAATAATGTGCTAGTGTGACACATATGATAAATCCTCTCCAACATTTCTATCTTCATAAGCTGTTAGATGTCTTCCTCTTTTTTTTTTTTTAATTAAGTTTTATTGGAGCATAGTTGATTTACAATGTTGTGTTAGTTTCAGGTTTACAGCACAGTGAATCAGTTAACCATATACATATCTCTACTCTTTTACAGATTCTTTTCCCATATAGGTCATTACAGAGTATTGAGTAGAGTTCCCTGTGCTATACAGTAGGTCCTTATTAGTTATCTATTTTATATATAGTAGTGTGTATGTGTCAATCTCAATCTCCCAATTTACCCACCCCCGCTTTCCCTTTGGTAGCCATAAGTTTGTTTTCTACATCTGTGACTCTATTTCTATTTTGTAAATAAGTTCATTTTAGATATTTTCCTCTATGTTCCCAAAGGAACTTCTGATATCTTAACCTCATTAAATATCATTGTTAATCCTGAGTTCAACCAACCAAATAAGATGGAGGAGCCATTTCCAGTATCTCTAGTAAGTGCACCCATATCAATACAACAATAACAACCATAACAACAACAAACAACACTGGTTGTATTCTGCTCTCCCTGGTCTAGCATCCTTTCAATGAGACATATTGAAATAAGACATACATATTCCTCAGGTTTCTGCTTAATTAAATTAACAAAATCTTGCAATACTTTGGATGTGTCAGCTACCCCCTATGGTATCAGACTGTGTAGACCCCTGAAACATGCTAATATCTGACTGTAGTTGTGGGTTCAACAGCTACAAAGTTTGGTTGGGATGGGATCTTGGAGATCATTTATATCCCTAAATAAAGCAGCTGTTTTACTATAAATTCTCTATAGGATTTTAAGGAAAAGGAAGACTAGCCTTTTCGGACCTGGAAGAAAAATATGTTTCTATGTGCAATGGATGCTCAGAGTGACTTGGAGCTCCAAGATTCTGAGCTTCATCTAAATTCTACCAGAAGCCCCTATTCCAGGTTTCAGAAATGCTTTAACTTCTACATGAAAGATTGGTGAGGCTGTGAATTCAGATTTTATTTTAATTTTATAACTCACACATTAAATTTTGGTTTTGATTTTCAGAAATATTATCTCTGTGGCTACAAGATAAAAAAGAGTGTATAAGGTTTCCTTCAAAGAACTCTGGTTCTCTGTGACTTGAGAGTTTAATGCCCTGAGAGCTTGTAATATTTTTTTCTGTAGATGCTCCAGAATAATCATAAAAATCTGTCCCATGCCAGGTGTTGTAGTCATCCTGACTGCCATGAGTCAACATAGCAGCCCATTTGATCACTCAAGGCACTTTCCTTAGTTATACTTTATCACAAAAAATCAAGCATGGGTGAAAATTTGCTTAATCATGGAGCCATGATACTCCATGGATTGGAGAGAATCCCATTACCCACTGTCAAGGAACCAATGCTGTGTTCAAACCCACAGATACAACCCAACTAATACTCCAGGCCCATCTCAGAATTTCTACTTCCTAGTACTTCTTCTGGTACCATTGTCTGTATCAGCTAAAGTCAAGTCAGGAGGTAGAAACCATCACAGTTATTTTAAGAGAGATAATACAATATAAAAAATTACTAATCAGATATGAAGCTGTTAACTAGATAACTGAAAAGTCTAAAATCAGTGGGAGGTCGGGGTTAGCAGATGTAAGCTATTATATATAGAATGGATAAACAACAAGTTCTTACTGTAGAGCACAGGGAAATATATTCAATAACCTGTGATAAACCATAATGGAAAAGAATATAAAAAATAATGTATATATATGTATAACTGAGTCACTTTGCTGTACAGCAGAAATTAACACAATGTTGTAAATCAACTATACTTCAATAAATTTTTTTTAATTAAAAAAGAGAAAAGACTAAGATATTTTAGAGGTAGTCACTTCAGGTAACAGCTATTATCCCTAGAGCTGGAGAAACAAAGGGAACAGGTTGAAATTATTACATTTAGATGTTTCAAGGAGGGACTCCATACCTGTGAGGCTGGGGAACTGTTGGGCTTGTGTTTGTGTCTCTGAGGGATGGGCAACTCAGCTAGATCTGCAAGTGTTGAACAGGCACCAAACTGGATTGAACTGCTATACAGGAAGGTGCTACTGCAGCTGTGGTGAAGAAGCATTACTGGGGTAAAAACAGGAAAGAGCAAGTCTCTTCACTCTGCTTCTCCCTAACAACTTCCTTTTAGTGCCCCTATTGGCAGAGACTAACAGGGAGCCATATGGCAAAGCAGAAATGTGGTCTGCATAGTGCCAGCATCAGTATCACAAAGCAGAAGGTAGAAGGGTGGGTTTGGAGCTGTGAAGCAAGTAAATAATAACTGGCACAAGGAGGGAGCCTTATTATTCTCCTTTGACCACCTCAAATATGACTAGAGGTGAGACAAGGAATCATAACCCAGAAGGCACAATCAAGGGCATCTGGAGAAACTTGGAAAAGGTAGTTATTTCTCAGGAGCAGAACCAGCATCCAAACAAGTAGTTTCCCCTATTGCCAGGGTAGAGGCGTTCATAACACTTCTCCAGCAGGTATTTATCCTCCCTGTGGAAACATGATACTTATGTTTCCTATTTTTCTCTTTTCTGAATGGGAGTTTTTATGGCAGTTATCTTGTCTTTGTCCTACCATTATATTGAAGGATAAGGTGACTTGTCAAGACTACAAAGAGTCTCATCCAGAAATGAAGGAGTGGGCTGAATATAACCCAGAGAGCCTTAACTCTGAGCTAGCTGTTGTGACTCTATGGGACTTTGAGTTATCTTCCTTCGAGGGGGGTGAATATATACTACATGTGACAGGAATGTTCACTGATCATCAGTGGTGACAGGGATGGAATATGGCAGATGTGGTAGCTGTCCATCAACACGGTTACTCTCTCTTCCATGTATAGACTTATGGAGATATAAAGATGCTTCCCAGGCAGACACTACATTTACCAGCCTCCCATCCCATTTCTAGCTGTGACCATGGGGCTAATTTTGTCAATACAGTGCTAACAAATGCAATGAGTGTTGCTCTGGGACACGACATTTAAATAGCAGATGAATTTTCTCTGTCTTCTTTTTACTTCTTCTGCTAACAGAAAAAATGCAGGGCACTAAGTGGATAGTATGGTTTCAAGATGGAAGGGGCCTAGGTTCCTTAATCACCCCAGACCAGGATTGCCAACATTGTGTTGTTATGTAAGCAGGAAATGAACTTCAGTTCTGTTAAGCTACCAAAATGTGGATCTTTATTGTTACAGCTGACAGTGTTACCCTATGTAACTTAGAAATTTATGGCACTTGTCTTTGACATTTATTCCCCAGAACTTGTAAAAATTATTTAAAAAAAGAAAAAATGCATGTAATTTCAAAGAATATACATAGTTGGGACAATTCAACTCTAGAAAATAATATAATTTTAGGCAGAAACCACTCTAGATGAAATTAATAAAAAAGGAAAATAATAAAAGTGAAACAATAATAATAAAAGTAATAATAAATGAAACAATAGATAAAAGTCATGATGTTAGGAATATAGACTAAAAATGTATCTATATGAGCAAATAGGGGAATACACATATAACATGATTACAGAATTTAATACGGAATCAGAACTAGTGAAGCATCTCAAGGAAAACAGACAATGTCAGGTTAAATTTATAAAGTTTGAATTTCTCAAATAGAGAACATAATAATGAAAAGGGAAAATTTCCAAGATAAAATAAGATAAAAAATTCTTGTACTAAAGGAGTTTGTTAATAAACATCTTCTAGTAATTACCCAAAAGAAGTGGGGTAAAAAGTATGAGTTATCTTTTGAGTACTTATTTTTAAACATAACGAAAAAAAATCCTACAAACATGAAGACTGGACTAAAGAAACAAAGGAAACAAATACAAGTTGCTCTCCTACTTCTACTCAACAACATCATATTCATATTTCAGAATAAAATAGAATATAGTCCACAGCTTTGAAGAGATATCTGTGTTAACCTATGTTTCCACATCTAGCTGTTTTACATGTGTGAATACAACACAAAGACACTCTCACATATGAAAAGATCCAATAGCTTTATTACCACTGATTTTTTCATGCAGGAAGAAAAAAACAACCGAAAAACAACCAAAAAAGGACTTCAAGCTATGATCCAAAAAAAACTATTCAGAGAAAAGTTAGGGATTTGCTTGCAAACTAACTTATAGAGAACATTTTGTCCATTTAAAAGTGGAACCAAGCTTATATAATCATGGTACATTACAATACATAGTATAAATATTGTAATACTCAAAATAATGGCCATATGACATAAAAATAATTTTAAAATTGTCACTTTCTAAAAAGTACCACTTGATGCTCATAAAACCAGCAGGTTTGGGGGTGGAAGGAAGTGTAAATATGCTAATTTCTTCGTCTTTCATGAGGGGGAGTAAACCACTACTTCTGAAACTGATAAATGTAGAAATATAAATTTAAACCACCCTCCTCAAAAAAGCATATCTATTTTAATTCTGAAAAAAATGAAAACTCTGGTTACATAGTTGGCAGCATGGAGAAATATTGAATTATCTTCTTTTAGAATTGGGTTTTGATAAATGGAATGACACAAGTTGCTATTTTGATCGACTGATTTCATTTAGATGAGGTCAGTTGATCATAATAAAATAAATTATAGCTAAAATTTCCCTTTTTCACAGATTTTCCTGTAACTCTTTGAAGACCCTTTCCATCACCTCAAGATATTAGGTCATTATACTGTTTTAGTGACTCTTTTCCATTTCTTGATGAATTGCGTTAACTTTGTAAGTTTTTGTACCCAGCCTCACTGAAGTATGAATTCCTAAAATAGATCCTGGGAAGATATTAAACAAAAGTGTGAACATTAAATGCATGACTTGCCTGCACCACTGAACTTGGCTCTTGGACTTTTAAGCCAAATCAGTGTACCCTACGATCACATTCGTGTCAAAGTCTCAGGAAGTGCTTGCTTTTAACCTGTTTAATTTTCTGGCTCTGATCAACAATTCACTCTCATCTTTTCCTACATTTGTCCCAATTGCTGTCATTCTTTCATAGTAACCTCTAGATTTTTGCATCAGTCTGTGGTCTGTGTGACTTCCTAGTCCTGGAGACTACACTTTCAACAACTTAGAGTGAGAAGTTCTTCTAAAGAATTCCTTCCTAGACAAAAGCAGAGGAAGAAAAAAAGAGATAGAGGAGATAGTGACAAAGAGAAGGAGGAAGGAGGAGAGGGAAGGAGGGAGGAAGGAAGGGAGGATGGAAGGAAGGAAGGGAAGGAGGAAGAGATGAAGGAAGGGAAGGAGGAAGGAAGGAAGAGAGGAAGGGATGTAGAAATGAATGAAGGAAGAAAGGGAGGGATGGGGAAGAGAGGAAGGAAGGAAGGGAGGGAGGGAAGAAGAGATGAAGGAAGGAAGGAAGGAAGGGAGGAAGGGAGGAAGAGATGAAGGAAGGAAGGGATGGAGGGAGGAAGGAATAGAAGGAGGAGGGGAAGAAGAGACGATGGAAGGAAGGAAGGAAGGGAGGGAGGAAAGAAGGGAAGGAAGGAAGGAGGAGGGAAGGAAGGAAGGGAGGTAGGATGGAAAGGAAGGAGGGTGGGAGGAAGGAAGGGTGGGATGGGTGGAGGGAGAAAGGAAGGAAGGGAGGAAGGATGGAAGGAAGGGAGGATGTGATGGAGGGAGGAAGGAAGGAAGGGAAGAAGGGAGGAAGAGACGAAGGAAGGAAGGAAGGAGGTAAGGGAGGAAGGGATGGAGGGAAGAAGAGATGGAGGGAGGAAGGAAGGGAGGAAGGAAGGAAGGGAGGATGTGGTGAAGGAAGGGAGGAAGGGAGGGAGGAAGGGAGGAAGGGAGAGAGGGAGGGACGAAGGGACAAAAGAAGGGAGGGAGGAAAGAAGGAAGGGAGGTTAGGAAGAAGGAAGGGAGGCAGTGAGGAATGAAGGAAAGAATTCTGTGACTGAACGAAAACAATCACTAATATAACAAGTTTGTTCTGTAGGGTTCCAATGGTTCAGCTTCTCCTAAAATTACCCAAGTACACAGGAGTGTACTGTAATCAGTCTTCTTTAATCATTTCTTGTTAGAGCATAGATTAATAATTATGTCACATTATTTGGTTTCAGAAAAATTAGGATATAAATGCTGGTTCTGACACATTACAGATTTATAAAAGTTGTATAATATTTTTAAATATGAATTTTGTATGTTATAATGTAGGGAA
>NW_006783631.1:6205324-6244322 GCF_000442215.2 Lipotes vexillifer | reverse complement strand
GTAGGGAAATCATGAAATAACACATTGCCAAAAATTAACAACTCTCAGACTGATGGTTCAATCTTGCCAACAGATAACTTTTTTTGGACTTGAAAGGTATTTTTTTCCTTCTTTTCATATTTAGTTTGAAGAAAAAAACTTACACCATCGTCATCCTTATGAATCTGGTCTTCTAATGATATATCTTATTTCTTGTAATAATTGTTCAGTTACTTTACTTGGATTTTCTAATATATTATCATGCTACCAAAATACAGTTAGTAAATTGCTCCTGTTTTCCTATACATAAACTTTCATTTCACTTTCTTATTACGTAGATGGTGGTAATGTGTTCTTTTGAGTTGTTAATGCAATTATTTTCACTTCTCATCATTAAGTTTAGTGTTGTATTTTGGTGTGTTTTAAACTGGCTAATTATTTTTATGAATTTTCCTATAGTTTCAGAGATCTGGATTTCTCAAAGTAATCTCATTTGGTCATAGGCTAATATGTTTTTAATATACGACTGGACTCTAAGCTAATTCTGGATTTAGTTTTTGTTGCTGTTGTTTTAATTCTTATTCCTAAATTCGATTGGTTTGCAGTTTTCTTACTGTGCTTTTTTTTTTTTTTTCTTTTTTTAAACAATCTGTCCAGGGTGTTTCCTTCTCCTCAAAACATGTAAACTACATAAGAAATATATTTTTTTCTTGTAGGTACAATATAAATCTTTAAAAAATATATTGAGTTGAAATACACATTACATAAAATTAAGCATTTTAGGGTGAACAATTCAGTGGCATTTAGTACATTTACAATGTTTTGTAACCATCACCTCTATTTAGTTCCAAAAGCCCTTCATCACACTGAAAGGAAACTCCATACCCATTAAGCAGATGCTCAACATTCTGTCCTGTCCTCAGCATCTGGCAACCACCAATGTATAAACCTCTCTCTGGATTTACATATTGTGGACATTTCATAGAAATGAAATTATACAATATGTGATGTTTTGTGTCTGGCTTCATTCATTTAGTGTGTTTTCAAGATTCACACATGTCATTGCATGCACCTGTTCTTTTATTTCTTTTCATGGCTGAATAATATCCCATTTCATGTATACACCATGATTTGTTTATCCATTCATAAATTTTGTGGACATTTGAATCATTTCCTCTTTTTGGCTATTGTGAATAGTGCTGCTGTGAACATATGTGTATGTGTATTTGTTTGAATACATGTTTTCAATTTTCTTCCTAGGAATGGAATTGGTAGGCCATATGGCAATTCTATGTTTAACTTTCTGAGGAACTGCCAAATTATTTTCCCTAGCAGCTGAATCACTTTCTATTCCCACCAGCAATGCACAGAGTTCCAATTTCTCCAGGTTCTAACCAAATTTGTTACTTTCTGTTTTAATTTTAAACCCACATTAGTGGGTACCAATCGGTACCATAGTGTAGTTTTGATTCATATTTCCACACTGGCCATTAATGCTGAACATATTGTCGTATGCTTATTGGCTATTTTTATATATTCTTTGGAGAAATGACTACTTAATTTGTATGCCCATTTTTCAATTAAAAATTATCCTTGTTGGGTTGTATGAGTTCTTTATATATTCTAGATATCAGACCTGTTTTAGTCGGTTTGGGATGCTATAGGAAAATACCATAGACTGGGTGACTTAAATAAGAAACATTTATTTCTCACAATTCTGAAGGCTAGGATGTCCAAAATCAAGACACCAGCAGAGTTGGCGTCTGGTGAGGACCCTTTTTCTGATTTGGTGATGGTTGTTTTCTTTCTATAACCTCACATGAAGAAGAGAGAGGGCTCTGCTCTCTTCCTCTTCTGATAAAGGCACTAATCCCATCATGGGGGGGGGGCACCCTCATGACCTCATCTAAAACTAGTGCCAGAAGACAACTAACTGCAAATACTATCACACTGGGGATTAGGGCTTCAACATACAAATTTCGTGAGAACACAACATTCAGTCCACAGCAAGCCCTTTTTCAAATATGGTTTGTAAACGTATTTTTCCATTTTGTAGGCTGTGTTTTCACTTTCTTGATAATGTGCTTTGATATACATATACTTTTCATTTTTATGAAATCTAATTTTTTTAAAAAATTTATTACCCACACTTTTCGTGCCAAATCTGATTCCACTGCCAAATCTGAAGTCATGAAGATTTACCTTATATTTTCTTCTAATAGTTTTCTAGTCTTAGCTCTTCTATTCAGGCTGTTGATCCATTTAGAGTTACTTTTTGTACATGGTATGAAGTAAGAATCCAGCTTCACTCTTTTGCATGTGGATGTCCATTTGTCCCAACACACTTTGTTGAACAGACTGTTCTTCCCTCATGGAATGGTCCTGGTACTCTTGTCAAAAATAACTTGGTCATAGATGTATGGGTTTATTTCTGAACACTCTATTATATTATTTTGTTCTACATGTCTATCTTTATGTCAGTACCACACTATTGTGATTCCAATATCCTTGTAGTAATTTTTGAAATTGTGGAGAGTGAGTCATTCAGCTTTGTTCATTTTCAAAATTGTTTTGGCCAACTGGAGCCCCTTGCAATCCCACATAAATCTGAAGATCAGCTTTTCCATTTCTACATAAATATCCATTGGGATTTGATCGAAATTACATTGAATCCATAGACTGTTTTCAGTACTATTGCCACCTAAACAATATTTTCTTCTAATTCAAGATGTCTTTTGATTCACTGGCATCTTTTAAATTTCTATCAGCAATGTTTTATCATTTTCACTGTATGAATCTTTCATCTCCCTGCATACAATTAGTCCTGAGTATTTTAGTTTTTTGGATGCTATTTTATTTTTTTAATTGAACTTTATTGGAATATAGTACAGTCTCTGCTGTACACCAAAGTGAATCAGCCATAAGCATACATATGTCCCCATACTCCCTCCCTCTTGAGCCTCCCTCCTATCCTCCCTATCCCACCCCTCTAGGTCATCGCAAAGCACAGAGCTGATCTCCCTGTCTATGCTGCTGCTTCCCACTAGCTATCTATTTTACATTTGGTAGTGTGTGTATGTCGATGCAACTCTCACTTCACCCCAGCTTCCCCCACCCACCTTGTGTCCTCAAGTCCATTCTCTATGTCTACCTCTTTATTCCTGCCCTGCAACTAGGTTCATCAGTACCATGTTTTTTTTTTTTTTTAGATTCCATATATATGCAATAGAATACAGTATTTGTTTTTCTCTTTCTGACTTACTTCACTCTGTATAACAGACTCTAGGTCCAACCACCTCACTACAAATAACTCAATTTCGTTTCTTTTTATGGTTGAGTAATATTCCACTGTATATATGTGCCACATCTTCTTTATCCATTCATCCATCAATGGACATTTAGGTTGGTTCCATGTCCTGGCTATTGTAAACAGTGCTGCAATGAACATTGTGGTGCATGTCTCTTTCTGACTTACGGTTTTCTCAGGGTATATGCCCAGTAGTGGGATTGCTGGGTCCCACTACAATTGTATGGTAGTTCTATTTTTAGTTTTTAAAGGAACCTCCATACTGTTCTCCATAGTGGCTGTATCAATTTACATTCCCACCAACAGTGCAGGAGGGTTCCCTTTTCTACACACCCTCTTCAGCATTTATTGTTTGTAGATGTTTTGATGATGGCCATTCTGACTGGTGTGAGGTCAGAACTACGTCATTGCAGTTTTGCATTTTACATTTAAATTTATAATCCATTTTGAGTTAATTTTTGTATAATGTGTGAAACAGGTAGAATTTGTGCAGGATTTTTTTTGTGTTTTTCTAAATTTTTATTTTGCCTATGAAAGTCCAATTGTTCCAGCAGTACTTATTGGAAAATTTGTCTTTTTTTATTATTATATTGCTATTACACTTTTGTCAACAACTAACTGGGTATATTTGTGTGAGTCTATTTTTAAGTTGCTTTCCTTCTGTTGCATTGATCTCTGTGTCTGTCCCTCTGCCAATATCACTCAGTCTTGATTACTATGGCTTTTGTATCAGTTTTCTATGGCTGCTTCAACAAATTACCCCAAACTTTATATCTTAAAATAACAGAAATTTATTCTCTCATTGTTCTGAAGACCAGAAGTCCAAAATTTTCTATCTTTGAGCTGAAATCAAGGTTAGGTCCTATTACCCCCTCCAGAGGCTCTAGGGGAGAATCCATTCCTTGCCTCTTCTAACTTCTGGTGGCTACCACCATTCTTTGACTTGTAGCTACATCACTCTAATCTCTGTTTTTGTGGTTACATTGCCATGGAATTACATTATTTCTGTCTCTGCCTGGCTCTTATAAAGACACTGTGGTGGCATTTATCAACCACTCAGATAATCTAGGATAATCTCCTCTCTCAAGAACTTTACCTGGATTAAATCCAGGTGTACAGTAGAATGAGTGTTGCAGAGACACAAGTTATGAAACAACTATGCTCACTGTGTAAAGAGGAAAAATTAATAAGTCTAGCTTGAAATTTTCCCTAGGGACTAGAAAACTATAAAATGTGACCTGATAGATTTGAAAAGCAAAGCATCCAATTTGAAAAGCAAAACATCCAACTGATCTTCTGAAAAATACAATAGCTAAAATTTAAAAACTCAATGGATGATTTGAACAACAGTATAAATAATGCTCAAGAAATAATTCATGAAGATAAATCAGAAGAATCTTCCAGAATGCAGCACAGAAAATGAAAAGATGGCAAAAAGATAAAAAGACATAGAGAAGAAAGTGAGACTTTTTTGGAGTAGAGAGGGAATTGGAGAGAGGCAATATGTGAAGCTACAATGGATGAAAAAATTTTGGAAGTAATAAAAGAAATTAGAGTTTCAGTTAGGCCTACACTCTAATAAGGAGAAATATAAAGAAAACTACAATGAGACACATCTAAAGGGAAAAAAATAGAATAGTAAAGATAGAGAAAATCTTAAAAGGATCTGAAGATAAAAAGACACATTCATAATGTGCATGTACTTAGTGCCACTGAACTGTACAGTTAAATATGGTTAAAATAGTATGTTTTATATTATGTGACTTTTACCACAATAAAAAAGCATTTAAAAAATATGTACTAAAATCATGCATAAAAAAAGACATTCATTTTAATGTAATGATAGAATGACAGCAGTGATAAGAGCTAGCAAATAATAGAAAAATATTTATTATATTTACAATTGCCAACTTGGGATTGTATATTCAGGGAAAATAGTTTTTAGAATTGACAACTTAAAAACAATTTAAAACCAACAAAACTAGGTGGTTCGAGAACAGCAGGACCTCTTTAAAAATTCTCAAGAAGATACTTAGATAGAAGGAAATGTGATTCCCCAATGCAAAACATATGATGTAAAAAATAGGATTTGGGAAAGAGCTAAACTGGGTTAAATCTTAATGAATATTTATTGGATAAAGGAGTAAAAATAATGTCATGTTGAGTGTTTTAAAATAACTAAATAAAATAATTAAAATGCCATGAAAATAATACTATAATTTGGGAGTAGTTAAAAATACATAATTGTTAAAATTTTTTCCTCTCTTTTGTTTTAGGTGTTTATATTTCTTAATCTCTCCGGAAGGTATTTAAATTATTGGTTAATCTAAACATAGGTAACTTAAGTATATGTGTTGAATATTCTAAGACAACTACTGAAAGTATGAATTTCCAAGTTAGTAGAGGGAAAAATAGAGTGATAAAACATTTAATGCAAAAGAACTCAACAAAGGTAATAACAAGAGGAGCATTGATTATTTATAAATAGGTGGTGAGAAGTTTCAGGACAAGCTGGAAGATGAGGGAACAGTATCTATGTAAGCACAAAGGCAAAAAAAGGGTAATGAAACTTGTGATTTATAACATAGGGGTTTGGTTATAACATAGGGGTTTGGTTATAACATAGGTTACAAACTAATAAAAAATGAAGTTGAAGTAGAGAAGATTGTGAGGGATTTCATTTACAGGCTCCTGATCAATTTATGTACTTCTTATTATAGAGTAATATAGCCCACTTGGTTTCTCTTTCAACATGACAAATAAACAAATACCTATGTATACAAATATAAATAAATAAATAAATAAATAAATAAAACAAATTTTATATATATAAAATTTTACTCCCTTACTTTTATTCTGTTTTATTTTATTTGCATTAGTAGTTTGAGGCCTTACATGGAATTTTATTGTAAAGGCAATCTCTGGTCCTTTTCTAAATAAATTTTATAAAACAATCGATAATGTAAATGTAAAAGTAAAAAAGGTATTCAAGCTTTGTCCCAAAGTTAGTAGATTCTTATAATTTATTCAAATTGAAATAAATACAGTTCATAGGAAATAAATCAACATTTCAACCCGTGAGAATTAGTTTCAAGGTAAAGAGCTTAGCAGTGTAATCATCTGTCTACCCAGTGTTTACAATGTGAGAGGCTGGTTGATTTGTTTGTGTGGTTGTTTCTGTGATGCTAAATATGGTTAGAATGAATTCTCCCTCTGGGTGCCCTCACTCACCATATAACAGAGATGCACTGACTATTATTAGAAAGCTCAAATCCATAAATAAATTTAGAGTAACAAAAAAATACTGGGCACCATGAACATTTTATTATTTGATATGTTTTTTGCTGGTGGCATATCTATTTATTCCAAAAGATCCATGTTCCTCTCAACCAGGCAAACATTTAATATCTAATACTTTGAAGCTCCCTTCACATAAACAAATATTCTTAGACACTTAACAAATAAAGAACATAGATCTTTGCAGAAAACATAAGAGCATAAAGTGTTGAAGAGAAATACATCCAGGCTCTGGAGGGAATCAGGGAACATCAGAGTGTAAACAGTCTCTGCATTTTCCTTTTGCTTCCTTTCTTCCTTCCTTCCTTTCTTTCTCTCTCTCTTCCTTTTTCTCTCTCTCTTCCTTTTTCTTTCTTTCTTTCTTTCTATTTCTTTTTCTTTCTTTCTTTCTTTCTTTCTTTCTTTCTTTCTTTCTTTCTTTCTTTCTTTTCTTTCTTCCTTCCTTCCTTTCTTTCTTTCTTTTTCTTTCTTTCTTTCTTCCTTCCTTTCTTTCTTTCTTTCTTTCTTTCTTTCTTTCTTTCTTTCTTTCTTTCTTTCTTTCTTTCTTTCTTTCTTTCTCTTTCCTTCCTTCTTTCATTCTTTCTTTCTTTTTCTTTCTTTCTACTTCCTTCCTTCCTTCCTTCCTTCCTTCCTTTCTTTCTTCTCCTTTTTTTTTTTTGCGTTACGTGGGCCTCTCACTGCTGTGGCCTCTCCCGTTGCAGAGCACAGGCTCCGGACGCACAGGATCAGTGGCCATGGCTCACGGGACTAGCTGCTCCACGGCATGTGGGATCTTCCCGGACTGGGCCATGAACCCGTGTCCCCTGCATCAGCAGGTGGACTCTCAACCACTGTGCCACCAGAGGGAAGCCCTCTCTCTCTCTTTTTTAATACAGCAATCCTTTCCTGAAAGTATTCTATTGAATACTACAGAGATTTTAACAAACAAAAGAAAAAATTCTGACTAAAAAGATGATCTGACACTTAATTTCAGTGCCATAATGGTGAAAATAAATGGACTACTCCAAAGAGCAAAACTTGATTAAAAAATTATAGTTGCTATTGATGGCTATAAACACATCATCAATGCAATGAGAGACTTGGTCATTTTATATGTACACTGTAAGGTTTGGAAAATTTAGGAGGATTAAGGATGACAGTGAATTTTCTGCATATTTGTTAAACACAGGTATATTTCCCAAACCCATATATGCATGCTCCCCAGAAGCTGATGTCAGAGAATTTACCTGCCCAAGTTTATGACACTAGAATTAATCTTTACATTCTGAAGAAAGAGCTTGCCCATGTGTTACTGAATAATTGACATAAACATTATTCTGTGATAATTGTCCAGATTTTCAAATATTTTGGCTAGGAAATTTCACAAATCTCAGAATGATAATCTTAGCTACTAGGTAATGACTCATTCATGCTGTCCCTTTTTCTTACACCTTTCATTCAAATAGGTATTATTAAACTCATTTAAAGTTGTGATAATTTGCCTTTTTTCAAGGCTGCCACCTCAATCTTTTGTTTATTCTATAAATAGGGCAACTATATGTCTTACTTTGCCTTGGAAAAAATTTCGTTTTACAATTGTTGCCCTGACATTCTATCTGGCATCTATTCCACTACCTTTCACTATCAAAAGTGTCATGTTTTGGAACATAGGATATCTGGTCACCCTGCGACAATGAAGTGTAATCCAAATCACAAAGTCTGGCACCCAAGATATTAATTAAACCTTGTAAAAGGAATGTGCTAAATAACTAACAATCTTAAAATGAGGGTTCTTTAGGACAGGCTATAAATACACTTGAATTTACAGCACAAAGTACATATGTTTTCACATGAGAAAAATCTGCAGGGCTGTATGAATTGAACCGCAAGATATAATCTTACAAAGGAGATTAGATGCAAAGGTTCCTGAGTTTGTAATTAAAAAGATGGGTGACTTTGACCAAATCAATTTACCTGGGCCTTGTTCCTGCACCTGTAAATTGTAAAATCTGAATCACTGAGTGGCATGTTTGGCACTTTCAAACATCATGTTTTAAATCTTGTAACAGCATGTTGAGCTAAATATCAGTATCTCTATTTTACAAATCAGTAAACTGAAGCTTACACAGTCTCATTATAGTCACACACGTATCTAATAGGTGACAGAACTGGTATTAAAACTCAGTTCTTTCTGATTACAAAGTTCTTATTCTTTCTAGTATGTATGTACCCCATCCAAAAAATGAAACTATACAAACACATATCTTTATTATGTAGGTCATACCAATTATTGTGCTATGTTCTTTGGCAGATACAATGGTGACTGCATCTATGCTGTTATGTGTGCCCTCTCTAGTTAGGGAAATAAGGCATAATCAAATGAACAAGTAAATAACAGAAACACACAATAACTTCACCAGCATAGCAGGTGGAATGCAATAAAGCTTTGCATTCAGAGACCCAATGTGTGACTCATACACAAGAAAGGTAAGTAGATACAGATGGCAGGATTAAAAGTTCAGACCAGAGTGTATCATGAAACAAGAAGAAGAGTAGAAAGAGTAGCTAAGGTTAAATCTGTATAAAACACTCAATGCTAAGATTATTCTAAGAAGACACACCAGTTTTTGAATTTGTTTTGGTCAGTAAATTTGAATTTAACAATAAACTGAGAAAAGACCTAACTTTATTTTCTTCTAATGTAAAGTTTAATATGACCCTTGGAAATGATTTTTCATTGTTGTTTTATGAAAGGACGCAACATTTGTTTTACACAAATTAGAAGGAGAAGCAAGGTGGCTATCTATGACATAAGTTTAAATTCAATGATAGAGCTTTGTGGGGAAAAAAGTAAAACCTTGTTTGTGCATGTGTGTGTGTGTGTGTGTGTGTGTGCGCGCATGCTTGAGTGTGTGCATGTGTGTGTGCATGCTTGTGTGTGTGTATGAGTGTGTGCATGCATGTGTGTGCGTGTGTTCCTAAGGGAAGGTAAATAATGTTATCTACCATTTTACACATGGTACTCCAGGCATTCATTATAACCAGCAGAATATTTCTATCATTATTTTATAGGGGAGGAAATGAACCTTTCAGTGTGACAGACCTGCCATTTATAATAATAATCATTGTTGCCCGAGTGCTTGTGAGTGTGCCCCTGTGACAGGCATTATGCAGAATATATTACTAAATGAACTCTTAATTTACACAAGTTTGCAAAAGAGATGAAATATCTTGCCAGATGAGTTTTTTAAAGGACTCAGAATGAATAAGCCTGATACCCGAATCCACCTTCTTCCCCTATTCCATGCTTCTTCTTAACTGTGAAATAGTAGGATTAAGTCAACTGTTTCCACCTAACTTCGCACCTCTGTTCCACCCCTAATTTGCACCTTAAGTAGTAGCTCTAAATTTGCGCTGTCTCTCTCCCTTTCTGCATGCAAATGTATATCTAAGATAATAGACACACAGTCACACATACACACACATATTTCCCCAAATAATTGATTATTGAATTTATACTTATCTCACAGCCACATAGCTTCTTCCAATTTATGTAAAACAAATAAGCAAAAACAAACAAAAAACAACACAAATCCTACAATCCATTTCATGGTACAGGAAAGTCTCAGGACATAGATAACAGAATTTACTCTGATAATTTTTCTCCATCAAATCACAGTGCATAACAACATGGCTGTCACAGATCCTGCATCTTTTGTGGCAGAAGATTTTGCCTCAGGTACCTCAAGTGTACTAGATTTTCTGCTTTCTAAGTTTTGCTTCCTATATCTGTATGAAGTTCATATCTCTAATTCATTGTGGTGGCCTCTGACTTGTGAATTTCTATATTTTTTTCTGTTAAAAGACTGCATAATTGTCTGTAAATAAAATATGCTTTTTGCCTTTATGTGTTTTGAATTTTGAAAAATATAATATATTTTATCAACAAAGAGACAGCAAAACACAACTTTTATTTCATTTGGTTGCTTTTGTTTGTTTGTTTTCTGGATATAGAATTATAACTCTAGTATACTGTTTGTTAAATCCAGTTTTATAAATATCTGGATCCAAATTAATTATAGAATTTGTAACAGAGGTTTTATTTTAGGAGATAGAAGTAGATAAAACAAAATCTAGCAATATCACTTGAATTTCCAATTCTGATAATTCTAGTTTTTTCAGAAATATGCATGAGTCCAGAAAGCAGATATTTCTGGAATGAGTGTGAGGTGAAATGAGTGTCAGACAAAAAGAGGTTTGCATCCGAACTCTGAGGCTTAAGGGAATTTACTAAAATTCCCAAGTTATTATATAATCTATAAGAAGTCAATTTTCTTATTTGCAAAATGGGGATAAAACACTGATTTAATATTAAGAAAATATGTAATCCATGGGCATAGGAGATGGGTGCTTAATACATTTTGCAATTGCCATGTCAGGGAAACTAGTTTACACTGCAGAAATGAACAACAATGAAATTTCAATTTCTTGAAACACCAAAGGGTTATTTCTTACTCCTGTGTCACTTACTCATTCTTGAACCAAGTCTTTTAGGACAGCCTCTCTCTGGAACATTGCCCATTTCTATGGCAAAAGGAAAAATCAATGACAATCACTGTCTACAAACAGTTGAAATGCTGTTGTCGCTTCTGCTCACATAACTTGGGCAAAGCTTTAGACAAATGTGGGAGTGTAATCTTACCCTGTGCCTGGAAGGGAGTGAACTGGAATACTGGAGGAGCTGTAAATATATCCACATCCCCTTTCGCCATCATTCCCTGATTTTAGGAGTCAAAGTAAGATGGAGTTACAGTTACATTGGCACAAACTATAACTGCCAGAAAGTTGGACTAAAAACCCCCATCACTGTCTCCTCTATATCAATAACAACTTACTGCTGTTTTTGCACTATATTTTAGCTCAGCATGCAATTCATGTTAAAGAAAAGACATTTGTGCTTGCAATTCAATCTAATATGAAATCAGAGAAAAGACAAAAACCACATGATCATCTCAATAGATACAGAAAAAGCCTCTGACAAAATTCAACATCCATTCATAATAAAAACTCTTACCAAAGTGTGTACAGAGGGAGCATGTCTGAACATAATAATAGCTGTCTATGACAAACCCACAACCAATAATAATACTTAATGGTGAAAAGTTGAAAGACTTCCTGTTAAATATGGAACAGGACAAGGATGCCCACTCACACCACTTCTATTCAACATAGTATTAGAAGTCCTAGCCACAGCAATCAGACAAGAAAAAGAAATAAAATGTATCCAAATTGGAATGGAAGAGGTAAAATTGCCATTATATGCAGATGATATGATACTATTATAGAAAACCCCAAAGACTTCACACAAAAACTACTAGAACTCATATGAAATTACAGTAAATACTAGAATTACATAACCTCCATAATGTGCATCTTCTTCATACATCTTAAGTTTTGTGATTATCACAATGAAAAACTTTTGTCCTCCAAAGTACACCATGAGAAATGGAAAAGTTAATTCACAGACTGAGAGAAAAATATTTGGAAATCATTTATCTGACAAGGGACTCATATCCAGAATACATAAAGAATGCTTACAACATAATAATATAAAAAAAGTATAGCACAATTTAAAAATGGGCAAAGTGTTTCAGTATATTAATGGCCAATAAGTACACGAAATAATATTTAACATAACTAGTTAATAGCAAACTGAAAATCAAACCTACAATGAGATATGACTTCCCACCTACTAGAATGGCTGTACATTCAAAGAAAAAAAGAAAAAGAAAGAAAGAAAGAAAGAAAGAAAGAAAGAAAGAAAGAAAGAAAGAAAGAAAGAAAGAAAGAAAATATAATAACTATTTGGTAAGATGCAGAGAAATTGTAATCCTTTGAATCTGCAGGTGGATGTGTAAAATGGTACCATTTTCAATGGTACACTGGAAAACAGTTTGATATTTTCCCAAAATGTTAAACATGGAGTTACAATAAGATCCAGCAATTCCACTCATTGATATCTTCCCAAGAGGGTGAAAACATATGTCCACAAAAAACACAGGTGCATGTATGTTCATAGCAGCATTATTCAAAATAGTCCAAAACTGAAAAAAAACCAAATGCCCATCAACTGATAAATGGATAAGTACAATGTGGTACATTTATACTTGGGATATTACCAAGACATGAGCAAGAATGAGGTACTGATATATTCTACAACATGGATGAATTTCAAAAACATTATAAGTGAAAGAAGCCAGTCATAAAGACCACATATTGTATTATTCCATGTCCATGAAATGTCTGGAATAGGTAAATCTATGAAGATAAAAAGTAAATTCATTATTCCCTCAGGGTCAGGGTGGGTTGGAGTGGGGCACAGAGACTAACTGCAATGGGCATGACATTACTTTTTGGAGAATAGAAAATGTTCTAAAACTAGATTATAGTGATGGTCTGTGAGTGTGCTAAAACCAACTGTACCCTTAAAACAGGTAAATTGTATGGTGCATAAATTTTATCTTAATAAGCTTTTAAGTACACAGAGGTTTTCATTTTTGTGAGGGGACTCCTTTCTATCATTTATTAGTAAATCTACTCATTAAATATCAATCGTGTTGGATACCCAATACTAATATGCAGATTTTCTTCATCCCAATTATTTGTGTGCTTAAAAACTATAATTTAAAAACTACAAATGAAACAACGGCTATCTGAATTGGTTGACCCAAAGTAATCTGATAGAAAGGAAACAGCTTCAAAGAAATCTGAATTTATCCACAGAATATTATCAGTTTGCTTTTTGAATGTTAACATATTACTATTGAATTAGATCACTGTTCATTAGCATGTTAATCAGAAATAATATAGAAGTGTGAATGGAAACTCCTTAGGAATTCATGAATCTGTCTTCAATATTTATAGGTACCTGCTGTGAACTTCAGAATCCTAGAAAGAACAGAGAATAATTCCTTTCTAATCATTCCACAATCTTACAAAGGATTTACTTTTAGCCAATTTTGAGAATATTACATCCAGCTTGTCCCCTAGCATCAATGACAATATAAAATTTTCTTAAAAGATGTCAGCTATGGATTTTCAAAAGGTAAGGGACATAGTCTCTCCAAATATAAGTTATTTTGAATGTATAAAACCTATGTTGACAGCCAACTAAGTGAAAAAGATACACTGAAAGTCACATGAGACATCAGGAAAATATTGACTGAATGAAAACCACACGTTTCTGAGTATGTCATTCAGGTAATCTTCCTTTACCTGCTTTTATTTTTTAATTCCAAATTTGACCCAAACAGTGTAATTGTTTTGTTATTTATACTGTAGATGCTATTTACTTTGGCAAAGGATACTAGAAAATTAGTTAAATTTGCCTTGACCTACATCACCTATACATAGCTTAACAAAATTTTTTAATTTAAAAAACTTCTAAAATTAGTCTTTTAATTTTGGTTTTAAAAATATCTTACAACAAAAATAAATTGTTTATATACTTTAATTTCAGCCTACCTATAGATTCTTATAACCACCACCACAATCAAGAACCAAAACATTTTCATTTTCACCAGCCCCAAAAGACACCCTCATGTTATCCCTTAATAGTTGCACTATCCCTCCCACTCATACCCTCTGAAAATGACTGATCTGTTTTCCATCACAATAGTAGTCTTTTATGAGACTGTCATATAAACGAAAACATACAGTATATAACATTTTGAAACTGACTTCTTTCACTCAGCATAATGTCTTTGAGATTCATTTAAGCTGTTATAGCAATAGTTTGTTCTGATGCTTTTCCTTGGTAGTGTTCCATCGTACAGATGCACCACAGTTTATCCTTTCAACAATTGAAAGCCATTTAGGTTATCACCACATTAGGATGGCTATGGATAGAGCTGCTACAAGTGTTTATGTACAAGTTTTTGGGCAAATATAACTTGTCTTTTCTCTTGGGTAAATACCCAGGAGTGGGCTTGCTGTGTTATATAGTAACTGTATGTCAAACATTATAAGGAAGTACTATCTGGGAATTCCCTGGTGGTCCAGCAGTTAGGACTCAGCTCCACTGCAGGGGGTCCAGGTTTGATCCCTGGCCCGGAACGAGGATCCCACAACCCATGCTTCATGGCCAAAAAAAAAAAAAGAAAAGAAAAGAAAGTGCCATCAGTCTTCCAGAGTGGCTATAACATTTTGCTTCCTCACCATTAATTTGTGAGAGTTCCAATGGATTTTCATCATTGTTTCATCCATTCTGGCATTTGGTACAATCAGTATTATCCTCCTTCTCCTCACCCTTCTGTTTTGCCATCCTAAGAGGGTACCCTTAAGCTAATTACCATACATTGAACTTGATATCAGGGTGTGTATTATCAGCTTTGCCATGAACCTGGCTCCCTTTCCTAACCTCAATTTCTGTATATGTCAAATGGGAACTAAGATAATTTTTCTAGTTCTTATATAGTGGTTTGTGGAGTTGAATTAGATAGATATAAAAGCCTCTGAAAAAGGATAAAGTATGCATATGAAATATTTATTTTTATATAAATCATTTTTACTTTTAACTGTAAATCCTTATTTTAAGGTAAAGAGAATATCAACGGTTATCCTTTAAACGTCTAATGAGGTTCTGTGATCTTGAGGAGATGGGTAATGACATGATCTATCATATTTTATCAGGTCTTTCTTTAATTGAGAATGAATAAATATTCTTAACATGTGCCAGCATCTAAACTGGAAGGTGTGAAATATAACTGTGAGGGTCTGCAAGTTTTAGGAATTAGAAATAAGAATAACAAATCTACTTAAAATGTAAACTACTTGTTTACATTTTAATTGTAAATAACTGCATTTTAAGAGATTGGATGCATATTGCTAGTATTTTTCCATTCGGTTTCAGGAGAAAAAAATATATATATATGTACACACTTCTGTAAAACTTTGAATCTGCTTCTTTCTTTTCTCTTCATAGGGAAAATTTCTAAGTGAAGTGCTGAGGCACTTAATTTCAGGAACTCCATATTTTATTTTATTTTGAGATGATGAAAAGAAAAACTCAAGAACACATTGCCATTTTGACCTTCATAGCAAGGTCTAATTTTTAATAAAGGAAATAAGAGGCTTAATAATAGTATACTCTACCAATATGAATGTAAGAATCAAAAAGAAAAACAGATTCTGCATGTAACTATTTCCTTGATTGCAATGGACTATATCTGCAAATATTTTACTCCGTTTTTTAAAGCACTGTTTCTCTTTTATCCTTATGTAATTTTATCATGAGAAAATCTTGTTAAAAGAAATTTGTCACTTTCCAAACTGGGTTACAAAATCTACTGTCACTTCCGCTTGGGCACTACAATTTATCCAACATGCCATTTATCTCATTACAAAGTACATTTTCATATTATCAGAAATGACACACATTCTGGTGATGAAAGGTTTAAATTTTGACCACAATATTAGAAGATAATTTTTTAAAAATCTTATCCAGCCCACCATTCTTCCTTATTTTTCCTTACAGTAAAAAGCTTTGCTACTCAAAACTTACCCAATAATGGTAAGGACAGAGAATTTTATAGAAATCTTTGATTACTGTAGCCACAGTTTCCTTCCATGTTTATGGGCAAACTTACAATCTCAGATTGTCTATATAACATTCTTCTATCAGGCATCTATGCTGTTTGGAATTAGAAGGTATGGTTTGAGGCCTGTAACTTAATCTCTGCTAAACCTTGATCAAGTACCTAATTCACTAATCATAATCATAAATAAGAATGACAACAAAATATTAGTAGCATCTATTCCACAGAGCTATGGTGAAGACGAAAATAAGATGACATATGTTAAAATGTATTGTAAACTGCAAATTATTAACAACTTTGGATATAATTATTAGTATAACATTATGTCACTAAGTCAGTAAATGCTTATGTGGTTAAGATAATTACAGGAATAATACTCTGAGAACATGTATTTTTGATCAGGCACAAACTCAGCATCCTCCATGTACTCCACTCTATACTGCCACCTACTTTCCAAAATTCTTGGTGTGTGAAGGCAGTAGGTCTGATCAACACTAACTTGATACAAGCATTCTGATTCATTGTTCCAAAATCTTCTGATTCAAGATTTTGAAATTGTAAATAATTTCAAATTCCTTAGGATATCCAAAATATCATCTTTGTTTATCCAAATAGCAGTAGAAATCAGCTCTGTGAAAACTTAACATATAATCATATGAATATTATCTGAACGAATGAAATGTTTGGGTTTACAGTTTCAAAATACCCTAACTCAACAGGTCAGGATGTCAGAAAGAGTAATCAAAGCAGAAGGTCAGTATGCTAGGCCTTGCCCAGAACAGTCACCAAGCATTGTAAATTATCAGCCTTGGCAAGAGCCTATGCTGCTTGCACAAAACAATCCATCTACCTGTAAAGAGTGGAGAGGAGGAAACAATAAACATGCAAACGTACTCCCATTCTTTACAAATATATTTGTATATTTCTTCAGTAGAAGAATGGAGGAAATAGGAATAGAGAGACAAAAGCAAAGTTTAATAATCTCTTGGATGAACAAAGCAAATTTGAAATCTATATATTCTAAGTCTGAAAGTATTGCCTAAAAATATAGACTCTCAGGATAACAAATTTCTGTCAGGTTATAATCAGTTATTAATCATTTGTTCCATATTATAAATTTCAGACAATAAAACTACCATCATTCATGAAAGCTTAATACAATAAAAGGAAATATAATTAGAATGACTAATATTTTTATCCTGCAAAATATATTTAATAGAAAATTTTCAATATATAAAGTGGTAAATTCAATAAAAATACTTATAAAATAGAAAATATATCTCCTTGATAAAGTCAAGAAACATGAGAAGTGTCAGTGGCAATCAAAAAAATAATAATTTTGACATGTTATTATCCACTAATCAAAACAAGCATCAAAAAATAGATTTGAAAATGGATGCAGTGGGAGACTAATGTCAACACAATGGCAGACTAGAAATCCCCAAATTCTTGTTATCTTACCGAAACATCAAAGGAACAACCAGAAGCCATTTGAATCAACTTTGTTAGAGGTCTGGAATATAGGCAAAGGTTTTCAATATGCAAGCAAATGTCCAATAAAAAGAAAATTTTTAAAGTAGAAAACTTTGTGGCATTTTTACTCACCATCACCCTGCTTATTCCCTGGTGCAGTGACAACAATGAGAGCAGCTGGCTCTCATTGCTCCTCTGTAATAGAAAAGAACAAACCTGAATATCCCTTTAGTTCTAACTTTTCTGCTCTGTGTTCTATGCTTAGTCATGTGGGCTCTGCACTTTGTAAAAGAATGTTGCCTATAGCCTGATATCTGCATGATAGCCCATTCACAAGGCTCTGCTTCCCAGGTTTAAACTTTAAAGGTGTAACACATTTCCATTCATATAGAGATAAAAAGCTGCAGAACAGACAATAAGATGTGTCTTCTTGGAGGTTAATAGGAACATCACAGCCAGACCTTCCTGCACAGCTGCAAGAACAAAGGATAATCACATCCTCTCTGAAGTCTGGTCAGCACCAGGAAGTGTACAACAACCAGCCACGCCCCTCCCCTTTTAGTATAAAAGAAGCCTGAATTCCAACTTGGTTCTTTGAGACACTAGTCTGCCATCTTCTTGGTCTGCTGGCTTTCCAAATAATGTCCCCATTCCTTGACCCAATACTTCATCTCTCAATGTACTGGTCTGTCACACGGCAATCAGTACAAGATTGGACATGGTAACAGCTCCTTCAACCTAAGGGAACAGAACAGATCTTATTCGAAAATTTTTGTGTAAGTCTGTTCTAACTCGACTGGGCGATACCTAGAAAACTGAAGTGAGGTGATCACTCTCTTTTGTATGACTCAGAAAGCATAAAGGAAAAATGGCAGGCATTGCTTATAAAAATGATAAGGTGATAAAAAGACACCAGGGACAAGAGACTTGAGGAAAAGACATGCAGGGGGCCATCTAAGGCACAGAAGAGAAGCTGGAGTGACATTCTTTGAAAAATTAGGATATTCAAAAGCAGCTGTGTATAGGAGGAAACATAGAAAGACAGAAGGCTCAGGCACACATGACCAGAAAAGTACTGAGAAGATTTCAGCTTTCAATTTGGGCTGATCCATAGACTCAGATCAAGCCTAGCTTAAGGGTAAAGGAGTACCCAAATAGAGAGCCAGTTTGCAAATAAGAGGTTACTATTCTTCTTCTTTTTCATTTTATGGTAGTTTTTTGTTTGTTTTTGCTTTATTTCAACTCCTGGCAGTAAAGAAATCTCTGTCCATATATTAGCTGAACATGAGCTACAGGAACAGAGACTTTAGTTATCATACTTGATAAGTAACAGTCTTTGCAAAAAGAAGAAAAAAAGGAAAGTCTCAAAATAAAAGGACTACTACAGCCTTCAACAATAAAAAAAAATCAAAAACATTAAACCCTGATGAAAAGGGAAACTTGATTTCCTTAGTTAGCATATTGTCACAGTAAAACAATCAATTTTCAATAAAATTTATGAGACAAAGAAATAAGAAAACATGGTTAACACAAAGGAACAAAATACAATATGTTGACAGAAATACTCCCTGAGGAATTCCAGACATCTGACTTAATTGACAAAGATTTTTAATCATTTGTGCCAGATATTCTAAAAAAGCTAAGGAAAAATGTAGACAAAGAATTAAAGAAAACCAAAGAAATTATATATATATATATATGAGAATATACCAGAGATAGAAATTATATTTAAAAAAAAAACTTAAAAGAAATTCTGGAGCTGAAAAGTACAATAACTGAAATGAAATATTAGGTAGAAGTTTTAACAGAAGATTTAAGGCAGGAGAAATAAGAAATCTTGAAGATAGGGAAATTAATATTAGTGAGTCTGAAGAGCAAAAGATAAAGTAGTGAAGAAACATGAGCAGATCCTAAGGGACTTCTGGGACACCATCAAACTGACCATATATGCACTATGGGATTCTCAGAAGGAGAAGAGAGAGATAAAGGGGCAGAAAGATTATTTGAAGAAATATAGCTGAAAATCCCCAAAATTTGAGAAAAGATTTGAATCTACAAATCCAATAAGCTCAACGGAGTCCAAGTAGGATAAATTCAGAGCGCCACACTGAGACCTATTATAACAAAACTGCCATAATCCAAAGACAGAGTCTTAAATTAAGCTGCTAGAGAGAGGTGGCTCACCCAAAAAAAGAATCACCAATAATATCAGCAGATTTTTCATCTGCAACCTCAGAGACCAGAAGGCAGTGTGATTATATATTTAAAATGCTGAAAGAAAAAATAGGTCAACCAAGAATTCTATATCTGGTAAAAATGTCCTTTAAAAATGAGGGGGAAATTAAGCTACCTCTAGATAAGCAAAGGCTGAGGGAGTTTATCACCACTTGCCCTGTAAGAAATGCAAAAGATTTCCTTAAAGTTGAAATGAAAGGACACTAGTCAGTAACTCTAATTCATATGAAGACAAAGTCCTGTGGTAAAGGCAAACACAAGGGTAAATATAAAAGCTGGTATTATTACAGTTTTATTTTTTAACTTCACTTTAAATTTTCTATAGGATATATGCTGTGTAAAAGCTATGTAACATACAGAAAACAAATAGCAAGATGGCAGAAGTGTATCCTTCCTTATCAGTAATTACATTCAATGTGAATGGATAAAAGTCTCCAATCATAAGGCAAAGATTGGCAAAAAAGATACAGGATCCAATGATATACTACCTACAAGTGACTCACTTTAATCCTAAAGACACAAGTAGGTTAAAAGTGAAATAATTTTGGAAAACATATTTCATGCAAATAGTAATCAAAGAGTAGAGGTGGTTACACTAATAGACATATTAGACTTTAAGTTAAAAACTGCTGTGAGAGACAAGGAAGCATATTATATATTGGAAGGGTCAGTTAACCAAGAAGCTATGGCAATTATATGTAAACCAAACATCAGAGCCCCAAAATATATGAAGCAAAGGTTAAAAGAATTGAAGGGGGAAATAGATATTTCTCTGATAACAGTTGTAAACTTAAATGCTCAAATTTCAATAATGAAAAGAACATCTAGACAGAAGTTCAATAAGTAAATAGAGGACTTAAACAAGCCTATAAACTAATTGGACCTGACAGGTAGATAGAGAAAACTATCCCACAACATTTTCTCAAAGTGCACACGGAACACTCTAAAGGTTAGACCATATGTTAGGCCACAAAACAAGTCTTAAAAATTTTAGAGTTATTTGAATTATACAAAGTATCTTTTCTAATCACATTTGAATAAATCTAAAAATAAATAACAGATGAAAACTGAAAATACACAGGTACATGAAAATTAAACAACACATTCAAACAACCAATGAGTCAAAGAAGAAAACATGAGGTAAATTAGGAAATACTTTGAGACAAATTAAAACAAAAACATAACATATCAAGACTTATGGGATCCAGTGAAAGGACTGCTAAGAGAGAAACTTATAGCTGGAAATACATACATTAAAAGAGAAGAAAGATGTCAATTCAACAATCTAAATTTATATATTAAGGTGCTAGAAATAGAATAACAAACTAAACCTAAACCTAGCAGAAGGAAGGAAATAATGAGGATTATAGCAGAGATAAATAAATTATATAATAGAAAATCAATAAAGTAAACCAATAAAACCAAAATTTGGTTCTTGGAAATATTCAAGAAAATTAATAAAAACATTAGTTAGATTGTCTAGAAAAAAAAGAGAAAGGACTCCAGTGTCTAAATCAGAAATGAAAATGGGTAGGTTACTACAGATTTTACAGAAATAAAATAATTATAAAAGAATACTATGAATAATTGTACACCAACAAGTTGGACAACCAAGTGACATGGACAAATTTCTAAAAACACACAACATACCAAGACTAACTCATGATAAATAGAAAATCTGAATAGACCTATAACTAGTAAGTAGATTGAATTAACAATTAACCTCTCAACAAAGAAAGCCCTGGAACAGATGCTTCACTAGTAAAGTTATCAAACATAAAAAAAAAAATAAACCTAACACTAATGTTTCTCAAACTCTCGAAATAAATGAAGATAAGGAAATACTCCTTAACTTATTCACTATGGCCTATGTAACCCTGATACCAAAGCTAGAAAAGATGCTGAAAGAAAATAAAACTGTAGACCTATACCCCTTATTAATATTCATGCAAAATTCTCAACAAAATGCAAGCAAACCAAATACATCAGCATACCAGGAGGATTACAAGACATGAGCAAGAGAGATTTATTTCGAGATTGCAAGAAAGTTTCAACATACAGAAGTTAGTTGATGCAATACACCAAACTGATAGAATAAAAGGGAAAATGATCATACCAATAGAGGAAGAAAAAGCATTTGACATAATTCAACACCCTTTCATGATGAAAACATTAAATAAATTAGTAATAAAAAGAATGTTCCCAAAGATGATAAAGTTCATATATGAAAACCCCACAGCTGACATCATACTCAATGTTGAAAGATGAAAGCTTTTCCTATGATCAGGAACAAGAAAATGATGCCTACTTTTCCTCCTTCTATTCTGCCTAGTACTGGAAGCACTAGTCAGAGCAATTATGCAAGAAAAATAAATAAAAGTCACCCAAATGGGAAAGAAAAAAGTAAAATTATTCCTGTTCACAGATGATATAATCTTGTAAGTAGAAAATCCTAAAGATTCCACACCTAAATAAACAACCAAAAAACTTTATTACATCTAAAAACTGAATTCAGAAAACTTGCAAGATATAAAATCAACACACAAAATTAATTGGTTTGTTGTACACTAACAAAGAGCAAACCAAAAAGGAAATTAAGGAAACAATCCATTTACAATAGAATAATAAAGAATAAAATACTTAGTAATAAACTTAACCAAGCAGGTGAAAGACTTGTACACTGAAAACTACAAAATCTTGCTGAAAGAAATTAAATCAGACATAAATAACTGGTCTGACATCCTATGTTTATGTATTGGAAGATGTAATATTGTTAAGATGACAGTACTACTCAAAGCTATCTATTGAGTCAATGCAATTCCTATCAAAATTCTAATATCATTTGTAGCAGATGTTTTGGGGAGGATTAAAATTTTTCCCTTTGTTCTACCTCATTAACTATTCTGCTAATAGACAATATTTATGTAAGGTAGAAACAATAAAATCATTTTAATATTTCTTCATTTCAATAAATATATCTCCTTTATTGGAAGCTGTCATTCACAAACAAGCAACCTTAAAGTAATTTCACAAGAGGCTTTTGTCCAATCAGAACTAAATACATAGGTTACTTAGTCTAATAGTCTTTTTGAGGAGGTTATGTAATGTGACCCTACCTTATTTAAGTGTTATTTCAAATTCTGTTAGTCTTACCCTTGATATCTTCTCTATTGTGTAACTCTTCCTCTTAAATGCCAATATTTGTTTTAGTATTTCTCTAATGTTAGACTGTTGGCCTTGGAAACTTCCCTCAGCATTATTTTATTTTGCCCTGTCTTTACATTTATTTTCCACGTGCTTTTTGCTAAAGGGTTAACAACACTGCATCTTTCCCCTTCTCCATCTTTGTCCAACTATTTCTAACCAAACCTGTTGGGTTGCCATTGGAATAAATGATTGATTACAACAAGTCACCCTAAGCTGAATCTGGCTCATAGACATGTTTTGCTTTGCATGCCATTTTAGTCTGCAAAATAATTTGAATTATTTTGCATTGAATTGCATTTGAATTAATTACCAACATAAAAATCAGAGAAAGTCACGTTAATGATTTCCAGCTTCTCTTAAAAATGAGTAAGTCTGGTAACAGAGGGCCCTTGTGGCAATACTGGCCAGAGTTGAGTGGGGTTTGCCCCTTACACATGGAGCAAGGTACTTTCCAGGTCATCTGGCTCCATCACATTTACCTTACTTCAATCAATCTGCTAAAATTAGTTGGTTTACCTGCCTTTCTGTGAGCAATTGAGTTTGGTGCATTTCTCACCAACTACCTCAGAAGGGATTTTAAGGAATAATTCTCAGAATTACTGAAGCACTTTGGCATCCCTAGACTATTCATGATTTCTTCAATAGGAAAAGCAATAGCACACATTTGAAGTTGAAAGTTCTACTAAATTACAACAAACAAATAAACATACACATGTGTACACTTCACAAGTGTTATTTTATATTTTCATTTCCTTTTCTTTTATGGTGTTTATGCTATTGCATATGTAAGATTATTGCCTTGTCTCATGTTTTCTGAGAATTACATGAAGTATGAACTTAGGTCTGTGGTGATAAGCTGTGCAGTAAGTTCAAATAAGATGCATTATTTTCTTATTCATTTCTTTAATGTACTTTTGTCCTGGCTTTAGAAGTTTCATTGCCTTTGCCTTTTGGTAAGAAAATCCCTTTGTTGTGCTGGTATGACCGTGCAGTTGGAAACATCTCACTTTATACTCTGTCTTGGTCTCTGCTTCATGCTCTGAGAAGAAATCAGTGGGTTTGACCATTTTGAAATATTTGGCTTGAAAATTGTATTTTATATGGTTTAAAGTTCCATTACTTAGCTACTTCAACTTAGGATTTTGAATTAGAGATAAAAATCAGATAGGATTGTTAAAATAAACATGCCTTTAAAGCATACTGTATTGAGAAAATTTTACTGACACTTTATCCTCTTTTTGTACTGTTTGACTATTTTCTGTTGTTTCTCTTTTTATTTTTCATCTCTTCAGAGATGCCAAGCTGATGACTCTTGAATCTCCTTAATTGAAGATACTGAATGCTATCCCTGGGTATTTTGAGATGGAAAACAAAATATTGCCGTTACTTGTAGGTAATGACAATAAACATAATGCCATTAGAATCTTCTGGAATAAAATGAATCCACCTTGTAATGCTGTTATTAAAAGATATTATGATTATGCACCTTCAGAATATAACTCATCTTCAATGCCTGAGACGAGCTAAACCCTTAAAAAGTCCCAATCTAGATTTAGGCTAGATATTAAATGGGGTTATAAGTACTTGGTTAAATACAAATATACATTTTTACAAAAATTGTTAGATTTTCAGCAGTCCTCTCTCCAGTAAGAAGTAGAATTTCACAAGCATCTCCCTTCTAGTACTTGTGAGACATGAGTATTATTTTATGTCTAGGCTTCATTTTAATTCCTAAGAGTGTTCAAGTCATTTTAAAAACTGAGGACATGTATCATTTCAGCAGTATGTACCTAGATTGAACTAGGCCTGTCCAAATCATAAAAAGTAATGGAATTGCAAAGGATGTGTGTATATGTGTAGGTACATGTGCAAAACAAACTCAGTAAAGCTTGAACTCCCATAGCATAATGCATTAGTCATCTACTGCTATGTATATCATTGCCCAAATTGTAGTAGTTTGAAGCAACAGCATTTATTATTTCACAGTTTCTATAGATCAGAATCCAGTGTGGCTCAGCTGTGATACTGCCTCAGGGGCCCTCACAGGCTACAGTTGAGATTCAGTAGGGACTGTGGTCTCATCTCAAGGCCTGACAGGGAAAGGATCTGCTTTCAAGCTTACTCATGTGGTTATGACAGGATGTAGTTTCTTGTGAGTTGTTGGACTGAGGGTCTTATTTCTTTGTCTGTAGACCAAAGGCTATCCTCAGATCCTTGCCACATGGGCCTTTCCATGTAGTAGCTAGTTTCATTAGAGCTGGCAAGCTAGAAGCCCAGAGAGAGTCATGACAAAATTTAGTCTTTTATAAACCAATCTGAAAAGTGACATCCTATCACTTTTGTCTCACTTTATTGGCTACAGAAGGAAGTCAGTGTGGGCCCGGCCCACATTCAGGGGGAGGAGTTTACACAAAGGTGTGAAGACCATAAGGCAGGGGTCACCAACAGTGATATCAGAAGCTTTCAACTATAAGTAATATTGTTTTTCCAGATAGAAGCCCTGAAAAATGTGCTAGACTTGAAAATCTAACAATATGAGAGATATTCACTTTTTATTAATGCTCTTAAAGTTTTTTTTTTGACTAGGCTGTTGACATGTATTAGGGACATGAAGATGAATAAAACCCATGGTTCTCATCTTCAACAAATCCATGGCTTAGGTGAAGAAGAGATTTAGTCATAGATCATTATAGTATCACAGCAAAAGTGCTAGGACAGAAATAGGCACCAGAGACGAAAAGAACATCATTCAAACTAACTTGTGGGTGAGTTAGAGTTGGCTTCAGAGGCCGGGAACACTTTACAGAAGAAAGGACACTGAACTAGAGTCTTAGAGAAAGAGGAGAATTCATTTTCTGATTCCTCCCACCAAAATATCTATATATATATTGAGGAAAAGAGAAGAAAATGCGCAAAGGCATGGGTGTGAAAATATCAAGATGGTACAGAGGAAACAACTCTAAACTTTTATAGAGTTGCTGGAGAATCAAATACACAGCAGCAATTGAAACTGATGAGGTAGCAGAGAACCAGAGAATGGACAGGTGTGTGTGTGTGTGTGTGTGTGTGTGTGTGTGTGGACGTGCGTTTTGTGGAGTGAGTTGGTGGAGAAAAGCCAATTTGTAAAGCCACCTAACAGTTGAGACCACATCTTTTACATGATGATGAGTCACAGAAACAGTTTAACTAGGATAATACCAGGATAATTTAAGTAGTATGATCAGATTTGTGTTTTGGCAACTAATTTATGCACAAAACACTTCCAAAACCTGTTGAATTGTGTGACAGTCTATAATGATTTTGTTCTTTTTTTCTTCCTTTATAAATACAAACATAAGTATATTCTCCCTTTATAAATATAAATAAATATAAAAAATCTAACCATCCCTTAACTTCCTTTCACTTCAAAAAAATATCTCGTTCTGCTCCCTTTTCTTGTGTGCCACATCTTGGGTTTGCCATCCCATCCATCTGAGATAACCTAGGACTCTTTCCTTCTTTGAAGAGGCAGCCTTTCATAAAGATTAAAGGATTATGAATCCAAAATCCTGCTCTGCTTCATGCTAGCTGTGTAATCTTAGTCTTAGATTTCTCATCCATACAATGATGACAAATAATATCCACTTCACAGTGCTATGAAAATTAAGTCATGCAAATACCTATACCTATCTTCAGTTCCTTGCAAACAGCAGTAATCTCCCTTATTCATCATTTAAGCTCCATATCCCAAATACTTCTCTGATTTCCCAGCCTACAAATTCTCCCTTTTCAGAACACACAGAGTATATTCCAAATGCAACAGAAATTTGGCTCTTATATATATATATATTTTTTTTCTTGAGTGGTGGAATTTTTATATATATAGTTCTTTTTTTTTTTTTTTTTTTGCAGTACACGGGCCTCTCCCTGTTGTGACCTCTCCTGTTGCGGAGCACAGGCTCCGGATGCGCAGGCCCAGCGGCTATGGCTCAAGAGCCTAGCCACTCTGCGGCATGTGGGATCTTCCCGGACCGGGGCACGAACCCGTGTCCCCTGCATCGGCAGACTCTCAACCACTGTGCCACCAGGGAAGCCATATTGTTCTTAATTATAAGTTCCTAAAGAGCTTATTTTATTTATATTTGTAAATCCCTCTATGCTCACTCCTTCATAGGTCACTCACAACTACCTCACATAGAATAAATGTGCTCTTTTCTTCTCTCTACACACATAAATGTATAAATAAAAGGGAGAAAATAGACTATTGGATAGAACATAAGTAAATAATTATATATTTAGATAGGTAGTTTATTTAAAATATACATGTATATAAAATGGTTGCTGTGTGCAAAGCAAAACAGCAGTTGACAAACGGATATAAATGTATCTGTTAGTTTATAATTGTCTTTTATTATCAGATAGATATTGACTAGTCCTATGAGATGACAACAGCCATTTTTTAGTACTAACATGGAATTTGCACTTTAACAACGATATAATGCCTAAACTCAAAGACTACATCCTGAGCACCAAGAGAAGTATTCTCTATATAATTTTCACAACACGCCAAGGTGAGTATTATTTATTGTCTTTTACAGATTTGTGGAATCTGACTTGAAGAAGGGAAAAGCTCAATTCTTCCATCTCGACTTTGTGCCACTATTTGCAAGCAGCTTTTGGCAAGAAAGAGCTCTCTGCAGGAGGCCTCTTTGTCTTATCACTAACCTTAAACCAGGCTCCCCCTCCATGCTCTATTCATCTCCCGCCAAAGCACACCTTTCAAATCTTTTAATCACACAATACCTTGACTACCTTGTGGGTTCTTTCCATAGGTCAAAGAAATAGAAATGAAGAATAAGTAATGAACATATGACCAGATCTCTTTCCTAACTTCCTCTTCAGTGATCTCCTGAACAGTGACCAAACTGTGTGAATAAGATAGCATCTAAAGAAAAATCACAAGGAGTCTGAACACAGTGGAGTCCACCATCTCCCCAGATTGTCAGCATTCTGATTAAAGGCACATTTCCTTTCTACCAACATCTGTGAGTATTAGTCTTGTAAGTGGCAAGCAGCGTGGCCAGATTCGGTAATGTGTTCTCCCATCACAATGAGAAGGCCTGGGCCAGGTGAGTGTGATGGCAGAGGGACTCAGGTCTCTGCACGGTTAGGACCAAGGAGGTGCACATGGATGGAGGGCACCGTGCTGCATACAGGCTACTGTGTAGCCTGTTGGGAGCACAGGTGAGCAAGGTTCTTGTGTGCTCTGTGTCATGTGATCCTAGTTACCATCACCCCCAACCCCCAGGCTTGGTATCGGAAATCAAGATTATACATTTGATTCCGGTTGTTCACATATAATATCGTTTATTTATCTAACTCAGGATTGTCATTGGCATAAGGCACAGACACAACTGAAACAAGGCAAAAGCTTCTGCGGAATAAATTAACATGCGGGCAGAGTGGTGAAACCCCTACTACCCTAAGAACCTCAGATGGTGAGAATTTCAGAAACTGACAAAGCAAATCTATGGGGAATTTTATTGGATAAAAGCCCTTCTGTCGTAGCCCATGAGTAATATTTGTTGAATTAACATATAAGGCAAGACCAAACACAACCTACAGGTTTATTTGTGTGTATATGTATGAGGGAGAGGAGGGTTGTGGAAGGGAGTTGAAACAAAACAAAATAAATCATATAATTTTAAGGAATTTGGACTTGGAAAAACCTAGATTTAAATTCTAATTCTCTTGCTTTGTAGTTGTTTGGCTTTGGGCTATTTTTTTCTAGTTTGATACAAACATTTGTCATTCGGGAATAAGTACAATGATGCTTTCTTTGCTGAATTATGAGTATTTAGTGACATGGGATATGCAAAAGCCTTGCACAGTGTGGGGCACAGACCACATGTTAGTAAGAATCCATTCTCCTTCTCCCTGTGTCCCTCTGTGTCCACCACAGTGGTATCAGCGAACACCGACTTTACTAAGAACAGCTCAACTGACTAGAAACTGAACAAGCTCAGTGGTGTCAGTAGGTGGAGGTCTCATAAATCTTGTCTGGTGGCGATGGCATGATAAAGATTGTTCTATTGGAATCCCAGATGTGGATACAGGTTGCCATGGCTTCTAGGCAAGTGTGAATCCAAGTGCTTGCTTCTGGCTCATTTGTAGACAGGAGGATGAGTACAAGTAGCGAGGCTTCTGTGATCATTTGTTAAAATGACTTTTTAATGATGGCACAGACCATCATTAAACAGAGACTTTTTGCATCTTAGGTACACAGTAGAAAGGGAAACATAAATAAATCATATTCTTGAGCTCTTGGCACAAAACCAATGAAAGAACTAAAACGACTTAAAAAATGAGAAAAAGAGTGTAAAATTTACATTTAAATATGCTCACTGATTTTTTCATTTGCATACAATTAGTTAACTAAAGAACCAAGGTTTCCAAAGGTCAGAAGACACCTTTTTAAAAATGCAAAATTCCATTTTTCTAATAATTGCAATTAAAAAATATCCCAAATTAGTGATGAATATATGATTGACTTAATGTATTCTAAAATGAGACTTGGTGACTTCCACAAAGTTTGGAGGAGAAAAAAAAAATTATTCCTCTGTTATTTTAAGGTGTTATATTAGACCACTTATTCATATTTGACAAATTAAAAAAATACTTAAATTATTTAGATCTTTCTCAAGTCTAGCTCCATTTCCACCACATGAAGGGAAGAGTACTGACCTTGCCTACATTCATGAACAGCTGACAAACTTAGATTCAAGATTCACATGGTGTATTTTCAGTAATTTTTCTATGTGCCTCAAACATGTTGCCTCAGTTAGAGAGATCAAGGACACTAACCTCATCTTCTCTGTTACCAAGTGAGGTCTGGCTGCTCACCTCTTAAAAAATTTATACTCACAAAATCTGTTGGAAAGGAAAGTTGCCAGCAATCTGGGGAGATGGTGGACCCAGTGTCCCCCAAAAAACCATCTCTGAAGATTCTGCCCAGCCATGAAAGTTTTTAAAGGGAAAAAGGGAAGTAATCTCAGTTAATCACTGAGATAGGGGTTCAGAGTTGTCATCATCCCCCATTGCGTGCAGCCTTGTGGACTCCTTGTGATCTTTAGATGCTGTCTTGTTCACACAGTTTGTTTGGGAGATTACTGAAGGGGAAGCTAGGGAAGAAATCCAGTCCTCTGTTAATTACTTATTTTTCATTTCTACTTCTTTGACCTATGGAAGGAACCAAGAGATTAGACAAGATATTGTGTGATTAAAAGATTTGAAAGATGTGCTAGGGCCAGAGATGAGTAGAACACGGGGGTGCCTGGCTTAAGGTTAATGTCAGAGACAAAGGGGCCTCCTGCAGGGACTTCTTTCCTGCCAAAAGTTGCTTACATCTCTTCTTTGTTTATTCTCAGTGGTGCTTTACATTAAGTCATGACTTTCTTCTTATGCTATTTCAGTGCTTCTTAGATATTAAGAAGGGAATATCCTTGGAAAGGGAGTGGATTACTTTGATCATGATGGTATCCTTTTCCTTGTGGAGTTTTTTTGTGGTGACCCCAATTCAGATGCACAATCCATATGAAGAAAACCTGGGATCATCAAGGTACTTTCTTCCCTTTATCGACTGAAAAAAATGCACAACCTAAAACTTGAGAATTATGTTTATTCGGCAGGCAAAACTAAGAACTTAAGCCTGGAACGTAGCATCTCAGAGAGCTCTGAGGGATGGCTCCTAAGAGGCAAGGGAGGACCCAAGGTATATAGGAGTTCTTGCAACAAAGGCCAGGTAGTTGGAACATCAAAAGATTACCATTAATTAAAGAAAACCAGACATCTCAAGTTAAGGAATTTAGCACCTATCTATGTATGAGAAGATGCAAGAGTCTGGGGTCACTGAAATCATTCCTCTGATGTGCACCTTAACTGTCTTGGGCCAGCATCCTGTGTTTTCTCATCCTGAGTCCCCTCAGGGTGCACGTTTGAGGGGTGACTGCAGCGGCTGAGGGCTTGGCAATGGGCAGCCGGTTTATCGCCATCCTGGGGTCCCTCAGGGCTCATCTTTGGGGCAGCTGTAATGTGATGTCTTGATGGCTGCAACATCCTTTGTTTACTGATATGGCAGGCAACATTTTTTCATTGACACTGTTCATAGGAATCCAGGGATCCTTGTACTTACTGAAGTCAGAGCAATATCAATTATCTTTCCAAAGCTACTTATCATTGCCATTTAGTAATGGATAATAGGGGAGAAGGGGACAAAACAGTTAGAGCTAGTGATTTACCTACTTAATCTACTTTTTCTTCTCCTGCAAAATGGTAATACTCATGTATCCTTTAAAATGTTTTGGTGGGTACTGATATGTGGCCTTGAAGGCCAAAGTCATGGCACTTGGTTCACAATAGATGCATAGTATATTTTGGTTAAATTCTCTTTCCATGATGGCTTAACAAACACTGACTTTCATGCCAAGAAAAGGGTTTGGGCTGGGGAGGACACAAACATTAGTGTAACCTGGGTGGAAATTACTAGGAAAATTATAAAGCAGAAAGGAGTAAGGTTATATGCACTTTCTTTTCAGAATCAGAAATACAGCTAAAAATGTTTTGATACAATGTTTGCTGCATTTCAGGTTATGTTTTCTGGCCCCTTGCTTTTTCAGCAGTTTAGAGGAGAACTGTGCTAAATAAACCGTATACCCTTTTAACCAAACTGAAGGCATGAAATCAATATTTTCCACTACTCCAAGGAAGTGTGTATTTGAAAGCCACTGAATTAAGGAGTGTGGCTGGTTTTGAAAATATCCAGATGCTGGAAGCTATTCTGGATACCTCATCTTTCCTCAGATCAGACAGATTCTTTGCTCTGGCAAATTTCTTTATCCAGTCCCTGCCTCGGGGGACAAGGTTGGTAAATAATCAGCTGATTCAAATCATTTAGGGTCAAAAATGAGGTCTGGACTAAAATAAAGAGGACAGTGTATGCCTAGGTTTAGCTGCCTGAAGTTATTCATGGAGTTTGAGAACATTCTCAACCGTAACAGAAATATTTCAACAAGAACTCAGTCTCCTATTGTGGCTATTTGAAGACCAGTGCATGGCACATAGTAGGGTCTCTTAATAAACACTATTATAATTGACTGAGTCACAGTCAGAGAAGTATAAGCTGCAAGAGGAATTGACGAGGATCCAGGGTACTGCCTACAGAGGTTTTCTTAAACATTCGTAGCCTCAGCAAAGGTGCACGAAAATATAAACACTGGATGATTTAGGATTATTGCTATTTTTTGTTATATTGAATTTTATTCTGTATTTTATAAATTAGTGACTCTCAGTGTGTGCTTCATAGACTATTTGCAGTCTCCAAGACACTTTTAGGTGTCTGCAAGGCCAACATTATTTTTATAATCAAACTGAGATGTTCTTTGCCTTCTTTCCCTGTGTAAACATTTGCGCTGATGGTGAAAGAGTGACAGTGGGCAAAGCTGATGGGCCTTCCTTAGCACAAACCAAGTGGAGGCACCAAACTTTGTGCTAGTTGTTATTGTAATCATCACCACTGTATACTTGTGAAAAAACCAGAATGCCAGTTTAAATTAAGAATATTCTTGATGAAGTAAAAATTATTTTCAATTAAGTATCACTCAGTAGTACACATTCTTTCAATATTTTGTGTGAAAAAAAGCAGAAGGGCACATGAAACTTTTCTGCTGCATATTGAAATACAATGGTTGCCTCAAGGATAAAACACTTGTATGACTGACTTGCAAGCTAAACTTTCTTCTTTGTTCGTGGAACCCAATTTTTACTTGGACTAATGACTGAGGGACAAAAGATGGTTATTCAGACTTAGATATTTGGTGGATATTTTGATGAAAATAAACAGAGTGAGCTAATCACCTCAAGGACAATAACTGAAAGTATTTGGGCCAAAAATAAATTCCAAGATTTCAAATAAAAATTAGATTTTGGAAAACTTGTATCAGCCAACATAAATATGACAGTTTCACAATATTCAACATTTTCTGATGAGACTGGTAAAGGTATGAATGATGGTGAGTTTTGATGCTGTATGATAAAATGTGTCAAAGTTTGGGAAATCTACATAAATTTGGTGAATGGATAGTTCTAAATGACCAAATCACAATGTAACAAAATCATGAATGGGATAAAAGATTTATTCAAATAATCTGCATTATAACTGATCCTAAGAAAATGAAATTTGTTGAGTTCTAATGTCATATCAAAGAAGGTTATCCACAATGATCTGAAATGCCTGTTAAATAAATTATCTTTTCCAACTACATGTCTATGTGAACAGAATTTTCTTCATATACTAAAACCTAAAGAACATATTGCAAATGACTGAATGAAGATATAAGAATATGGCTGTTTTCTTTTTAGACACTGGAGACATTTAAAAATGCAAGCCAATCACACTCTTTTTAATAAATTGTTCTTTTAAAAAATATAGCTGTCTTTCATGAAACTAATAATATATGTCTGCTACTACTTTTAAATGAATTAAATAAATATTTATATTTTAAAAGTTTAGTGTCATACATACAGAGTGAAGTCAGAAAGAGGAAAACAAATATCATATATTAATGCATATATGTGGAATCTAGAAAAATGGTATAGATGATCTTACTTGCAAAGCAGAAATAGACACAGATGTAGAGAACAAATGTATGAATACCAAGGGGGAAAGGGAGGGTTGGGAGGAATTGGGGCATTTGGATTGACACATATACACTATTGATACTATAGATAAAATAGATAACTAATGAGAACATACTGTGTAGCAAAGGGAATTCTACTTAATGCACCGTGGTGACCTAAATGGGAAGGAAATCCAAAAAAGAGGGGCTATATATATATGTACAGCTGATTCATTTTGCTGTACAGTAGAAACTAATACAACATTGTAAAGCAACTATACTCCAATAAAAAAATTTTGAAAACAAAAGTCTTAACTTATAATAATGATATATTTAAATTTATTTTATTGAATATAATAAGGATATTGATAGCTATAATTCACATAAACACTCTTCAGTGTCTTCAACAAAAGTTAAAGAGTATAAGTGGGTATGTATACCCATTCATTTATATATATATTATATATATATAAAACACTAGAGAAACACTGCTCTGCATGACTAAGAAATAAAGGATATGATAAAAGTCATCTATAAATCTCCTTTATAAAGCCTTCTCTTACAATGTCCTGGATGTAGTTCCTCCTCTTTTCTCACTTTATATCTCATACATATATCAACATATTACATGTGCTTTGATGTTGCCATGTCAACTAAATCATGAGCACTTTGAGAACAGAGCCCAACCCTAACTCTTTATGTAACAGTGTGCTTAACAGTGCCTGGCACTGTGCTTGGCCTGATGAAGATTTGTTGAACTCAATTAAACTTGTTCATTTTATCATCAGACTTATTTTGATTATTTGATGTCCTATAGACACCATCCAAGTTCCCAGTAGGGAAACACTCACTTTATCACCCATAGTTAACTCCCTTTTGTGCTACCCTTAAAGAGAAAGTTTGTGTACTCAGGCCACCTATTCAACAAGCATTTATTTGAGGTCATGACAGTAGCTGCCTGGTCTCTGCTTTTTGTGTTTCTCTGGCTCAGCTCTGTATCACAAATGGAGCCATCTCCCTTTCTATCACCTCTTGCCTGTGAGGCTCCATTGCAAAAACAATTGTCAATGCTGTTATGAAAACAATTCACATGAGTTACCTGCAAGCACACACAGCAATTGGAATATAAGGAGACAGCACCACTGCACAGTTCCTAGCATTGCAGGGTAGGGCACAGTGAGGAGAATCTCCTCACTTGGGTTCAACTCTAGAAGGAATTAGGGTCAGCAAACTGGTGACTGTATTTTCTGTCTGTGCTTAAGATAAGAGAGAATCATGAATATAATACAATAAGTTGTTTGCTTTATGCCTTGTGTATTATTTTATCAATATAATAGGACCGTCTCAGTGTTTCATTACAGGCTCAAGCATCCATAGTGGTCACTTTCTAAAGTTTCAGAAGTTCAAAGATATATACAGCAAAAAGAGAGGAAACTCTTATTTTATTCATCAGTGGGTATTTGTCAAATATCTCTTCTGCACACAGCCCTGTTTTAGACACTGTAGGAAATGTGGAAGACAGGAGATATGACATAAAGTATATATATATATATATATTTAATATTTATGTAAAATATATCTAAAATATATAAAATTACCTACACACATTTGTACCATAGCTGTATCTGCAACTATATCTATTTCTATATCTATATATCTATCTTTCCTTCTGTTTATATTCATTTAAAATACAGATTTATTGTTATTGGTATTGCACAAAATATTTTCACAGCATGGTCAATAGGAAAACCTTGTTGATAAAAGAAAAGAGAAAGAAAACAAAACTTCTGCAGACATGAAATCCTCTCTATGGTAGGCACAGTAACAGTCTTCTAAAATGTCCATAGTCTAACCCCAGTAATCTGTGAATATGTCACCTTACATAGCAAAAGGGATTTGGCAAATGTAATTAAAGTCAGGACCTTGAGATGAGGAGATTATTATGGATTATCCAGCTGGGGTCAATTTAATCACTTCAATCCTTAAAAGTAGAGAAATTTCCCTGGCTGTGGTTAGAGAAAATTGTGAGGACAGGTAGCTTTGAGGATGGAGGAAGGTGGGGACTGACCCAAGAAATCCAGGTGACCTCTAGAAGCTGGAATAAACAAAGAAATTGATTCTCCTCTGGAGCCTCCAGAAAGGAATACAGCCTTGCCTATACCTTGATTTTAGCCCAGTGAAACCCATGTTGTCCTTCTCCAGGAAGGTAAAACAATAGATTAGCACTGTTGTAAGCCATTCAACTTGTACTTTGTCACAGTATCCAGAGGAAACTAATAGACCCTCATTCTTGGCAGTTTACACAAACCCTGTTATACCCTGGCCCTTCCCAACATGGTCCTAGCAAATGCATCCATTAGTATCCATTCCTATGTCACAATCATTACAAACACACCTTAATTAATCCCTTCTTTTGATCACCTCATGTTTGGGTCATGCCTTTGTCATTTTAACTTTTTTTTCAAGTTCATCACTATTTGTTGACTTGTCGGTCACCCTATTGAACCCTTTGATGTCAGAGCTTACCCTGAGCTGTCACTTAATTGGCATCACACAGCACAGTGCCTAGAACATGGAACTTTCTTGGCAATCAACGTTGGCAAAATCAACTACCTTATTATTTATAATAAGTTTGACATAAATCAGATCTTCTGTATAAAGTAATCTGCTTACATGCTTTTATCATTTATAAATACAATTTATGTTGTTCTTCTCCTCTAATCTGATCTTCTTATAGCATTCCTGTTGTGTGCTTAGTACTGGTATCATTTGCAGTTATTTTTTTCTAATTGGCTCAAATATTTTTGTTCTCTAGTTAAAGAAATAAAATTTTGAAGACAACAGCAAATGTTTTACTTTACTTCAATATTCACAGATGAATTAAATCACTTTTTTAAAGATTTCTGGATGAGGGTAGGAATAATTTAAAGACATTTTACTCCTTACCATGTCCAATTTAAAGGTAAATATAGTAATAGAATTTTTGGAGGATTCCTTATACCTCTGAACCAAGGTATTTGATAAATGTCTAATTTAGTGGATATCTAGTAAAATAATGGCAATTTCTTAAGGACAGATGTTTGAAATATCTGATACTCCAAGCAGGAGTCACACAACAAATTAGGAAGATCACAGAGTAAAAACACCAGTCACAATTGCAGGGGAAAAGACAGCATTTAAAAATAGAGAAAAGGGCTTCCCTGGTGGCACAGTGGTTGAGAGTCCGCCTGCTGATGCAGGGGACATGGGTTCTTGCCCCGGTCTGGGAAGATCCCGCATGCCGCAGAGCGGCTAGGCCCGTGAGCCATGGTCGCTGAGCCTGCGTGTCCAGAGCCTGTGCTCCGCAACAGGAGAGGCCACAATAGTGAGAGGCCTGCGTACCGCCAAAAAATATACACCATCTTACTACTACAACTGCCAAGGAAATTGAAGAAACACATTTAAGTGGCTGCCTCATTCACTGAAGGAGTGTGATCATTAGCTTCCTCCTAAGAAGGACTTGTCAGTTATGAAAATGTTCTACATTATTGATATACCATAGTCACTGTATTGGATATTGATAACATGTCAACACATCTTGAACCTCTGTTCATGAAGCTCAATTCACCACACATTTTCAGTTTCTGTACACTCTTTGGCGCCCTAAAGTTGACAGAGTCCAGTGGTTTTGCATATTTAAGTACTTCCACAGTCAGTTATCAATCTATCTTCCCTGAGCTGGTATCTCTTATGAGACAAGAATATTTTGAGCAGCAAGAATGTTTAAAGGTGAATTAAAGTAGGGAAACCTATTAGGTTCTAGAACCCGCCGGACACAGGTTAGAGTGGTCCTTTTTTTTTTTTTTTTTAATTTAATTTAATTAATTTATTTTTTTACACAGCACGTTCTTATTAGTCATCTATTTTATACATATTAGTGTATATATGTCAATCCCAATCTCCCAATTCTTCCCACCGCCACCCCCGCCCCAGCTTTCCCCCCTTGGTGTCCATACATTTGTTCTCTACATCTGTGTCTCTATTTCTGCTTTGCAAATAAGTTCATCTGTATCATTTTCCCAGATTCCACATACAAGCGATTTTATACAATATTTGTTTTTTTCTTTCTCACTTACTTCACTCTGTATGACAGTCTCTAGGTCCATCCACGTCTCTATAAATGACCCAATTTCTTTCCTTTTTATGGCTGAGTAATGGAGAGTGGTCCTTGAATGAACAATATCTTCAAGGATGAACATTTCATAGAGACTGTGTTTTGTGGGGGGATTTGGGCTGTTTTATGTCTTCTCCCCATAGCAGGTAGATATGTTCCTTCCGCATAGAGACGATGCATCTGCTTAATATTTTTTAAACTCCAACATTGCCCAAACAGTACCTTAGATATAGTACATAATCAATCAACACCTGTTGCATGGTTTTGCTTCCTTAGACTATGTAAATTATTCTCTATACACCATTTTTAAAAGTTAGTATAGTGAGACTGATATGTTTCTAGGTCCACCTCTTTCAGTATGTATTTCATTGAGAGAAAATACATGGAAAATATAAGCTATGCATTAGTGAATTGACATAAAGTTTCATCCAGGAGAAAAGCATCCTGACTACATGGCTTCATAAAGCTTAATTGAAGGCAGAGGAGAATAAACTGCTTTGTTGAGTAATACAGTAACACCTCCAATGCTAACATACTAGGTAACCTTTGGTGATGGGTTTAACCTTGCTGACCTTCACATGTATAAACAAACTCAATAAAAACATAAAAAACAATTTGAAGGCTCCAGCAAAAGAGAATCTATAGTGACCAGTGCATGATAAGGGACATGAAACAATTTGCACATGACTCAGGCTAACATCACTTTTGTGCTGTGTTCATGTGTTACCCTAGGGAGAAGACAGTGTTTATTATTATCTTAGAGTAACATAACAGGGACAACACAATTTAAAAGGAAACAGCTGGAGTGTGATCTAATCTCCATGTTCCAATTTACTTATGTATAAAACATGCATAAAAAATTAAACTTCACTGAACAATTTGTTTTCTCCCCATTCCTGGCATGCCTCAGCAGTGTCAGAGCAACAGTCCTGGCTGGAGAGAACCCTGGGATGTCCTTAAATAATAAATAGATTATTTTGAGAACATAGCTTTTATAAATTTAATATTAATTTGACTAAACCCTGGTAATTATGTCTGAATCATAAGTATCCTCTTTTGTTCAAGCCTCCCTTGCTCATGACACATGACACGCCCCCCCCCCCCCCCCACCTACCGAAGG
>NW_006783631.1:6201705-6205309 GCF_000442215.2 Lipotes vexillifer | reverse complement strand
AATGGTGAAGCTCTGCACCAGCTTTGGAGAGTGACATCAGATTAAATTAAGCACTCATGCATTTATGGATCAGCACAGAAAAGCAGGAATACAGCCATGAGGAATGAATAATGCATCAGAAAGTTGCTCTGTAGTTCCTTGGTCATGTGTAGAGAATGTGAACTAGTGGTCCTGTATGGAACTCCTGATAGGTTTATAAAAACAAGAGACTGTTCTTTAAAATTTCACATTATATGCTCCAGTATTTTTGTAGAAACCGTTTGTCAGCAAAGGCATATTTTTTTCCACCAGTACAATTTTCCACCGATGACATCTTGTTGTTGTTGTAGTAAATTGAATACTGTGCTCAAGACTGTGATAGCCAAAACAAACAAACAAACAAAAAAACACTCCTCAAACCTTAAGGTACTAAAAGCATATATGTTATCCATTAGGATCACTGATATACATAAATAAATAAATAAATAAATTAATTAATTAAATGATAAAGTGACAAGTGTTGGTGAGGATGTGGACAAATTGGAACCATTGTGCACTGTTGGTGGCAATCTAAATTGGTGAAATTTCTATGGAGAACAGTATTGAGGTTACTCAAAAACTTAAAATTAGAACTATCCTATGATCCAGCTACCAACTACCATATGATATGCCACTTCTGAGTAAATATCAAAAGAATTGAGGCAGGATCTTGAAGACTTATGGGTGCAACCATATTCACAGCAGCATCCATCACAATAGCCAAGAGCTAGATGTAACACAATTGTCCATTCAGAGCTGAATGGGTAAACAAAATATGGTATATACATATATACCTAGAATGGAATATTATTCAGTATCAAAAGGAAGGAAATTCTGATATATGCTACAGCATGAATGAAACTTGTGGCCATTATGCTAAGTGGAATAAGTCTATCACAAAAAGACAAACACTGCATGATTCCACTATTATGAGGATATCCAGTGTAGTCAAACTCATAGAAGCAGAAAGGTGTTTGGTGATTTCCAGGGGTTGAGAGGAGGGGAAATTTGGGAGTTGTTGTTAAGGAGTATAGAGTTCCAGTTTCATAGGATAAAATTTTCTAGAGTTTGGTTGCAAAACAATGTGAATATACTAAACACCATTGAACTGTACACTTAGAAATTGTTAAGATGATAAATTTTATGTGATACATTATTATCACAATAAAATTTTTTTCAAAGTCTGTATCAATAATTACATCATACATGCATGATAACAATCAGAGAGGCATATGAGTGAGCATATGGTTAGACAATGAATATATGAAATAGTATGTATGAAGTTGACACTTAGGTGGTATGCCCTGGGATTAAAGTACCAGCTGTTCTGATTGACCAGCCATTTATTTTAGCCCATTCAATCTGGTTGGTTGCTGTTCACTCTTTATCAGCACACACACACACACACACACACACACACACACACACACACTATTAAACACATACATTCACATTATATAATGCCTACAGAGCTGTAGAGAAGAGAGTAGGAGGGTAGCACAGACAGAATCAGAGCTGCCTGATCCTCTTAAGTAAGACAACAGGACATGAATACATACATTTCCTGGGAGAATCTGCCCATGGCAGTTGGATGGATAAAAATAGACCCACCTGGTTTTCATTAGTCCAAAAATACCAGGTGGCCAGAGATGAGAAGTTGAAATCCCACTGGCCAGGGAGAGAGAGGCAAATCTCGGAGCCATTTTTTTTTTTTTTTTGAAGTGAAAAAGATGTTCCTTAATTTCATATGGAATTACAAACCAAACATACATCAACTGATAAAATATACATTCAATGGAGTATAATTCAGCTATATGAATTAATGAAATTCTGATACATGTTACAGCATAGATAAAACTTAAAAACATTATGCTAAATGAAATAAGCTATATGAAGAATAAATATTGTATGATTTCATTTATATAAAATATATAGAATAAACAAATTCATAGAAACAGGAAGTAGATTAGACATTAACTGGAGCTAGTGGAAGAGGGGAATGGATACAGAATTTATGTGTGGAATGATGAAAAATTTTGGAGTTAGTGGTGATGGTTATACAGCATTGTGATTATAATTAATGTTCCTGAATTTTTCACTGAAAACTTGGGTTAAAATGGAAATGTCTGTGTTATATTTATATACCACAATAAAAATTTAAACAAACAACCAAGGTTGAAACTCTTACTACTCTTTGTTGCATTTTTGATATTAGACAGGTCACTTAACCTCTCCTACTTAGTTTATTCACTTAAAAGTTGGAATAACAATGCCCTCCTTATATGCAATTATAAGACATAAAGTAAGTAAATTACTTTGCACATGCATGGTGCCTAGCAGAGCATCTTGGACATACTGGGTGCTCCATACACACTTATTTTCCTTTCCTTGCTTTCCCACTTTTATCCTTTTGCATCAGTTGGCTAACTTGTTTTTACCAAATGACTCAGTCACACTTCCAGTAGTACTTTTTTAACAACTTATTTTCGTTTTTCAGAATAGCTTTAGATTTTTTTAAAAAGATGTGAAGAGCGTTCCCATGTAACCCACATCCAGTTTCCCCTATTATTAACCTCTTACATTAGTATAGTATATTTGCCACAATTAGTAAACTGATATTGATTCATTATTATTAACTAAAGTCTATACTTCATTTAGATTTACTTAGTTTTTAGTTAATGTTTTTTTTCTGTTCCAGGATCCCATTCAATGTGCCACATTATATTTAGTCCCCATGTCTCCTTAGACTCTTCTTTGCTGTAACAGTTTCTCAGATGAGTTTCTCAGCTTGTTCTTGATGAAGTTGAGATTTTTGAGGAGTAATGGTCAGATATTTTGTAGGACATCCCTCTATTAGAATTTGCCTGATTTCTTTTCATGATTACCCTACTGTTCTGGGTTTGAGGAAGGAAAACCACAGAGGTAAATTTGTGTATTATCAGCATGACTCATTATGATTTGATGTCAACCTTATCCACTGTATAGTTATTCTTTTTTGAAGACATTCTTTATTATGTTACCTATTTTGTGAGGGTTGAGTGAAACAAATATCCAACCAAACAAACTTTTTCTCTGTTTCAGTACTGTAGCAGTAATAATAATAATAATAGCTTGACCATACAGTACTTATTATGTGCCAGAAACAATTCTAAACACTCTTCATATATTACTTTTTCTTTTTTTAAAAAAAACCTTTTCTTTTGTGTTAATTTTATTTAATTTTGGCTGCGTTGGGTCTTCGTTGCTGTGCACAGGCTTTCTCTAGTTGTGGTGAGTGGGGGCTACTCTTCATTGCAGTACATGGGCCTCTCATTGTGGTGGCTTCTCTTGTTGCATAGCACGGGCTCTAGTGTGTGTGGGCTTCAGTAGCTGCAGCACACGGGCTCAGTAGTTATGTCTCGTAGGCTCTAGAGCTCAGCCTCTGTAGTTGTGGTGCATGGGCTTAGTTTCTCTGGGACATGTGGGATCTTCCCAGACCAGGGCTCGAACCTGTGTCCCCTGCATTGGCAGCCGGGTTCTTAACCACTGCACCACCAGGGAAGTCCCTATGTTACTTTTTTTTTTTTTTTTTTTTTTTTCTTTTTGT
>NW_006783631.1:6200871-6201502 GCF_000442215.2 Lipotes vexillifer | reverse complement strand
GCTCCGCGGCATGTGGGATCTTCCCAAAACGGGGCACGAACCCGCGTCTCCTGCATCAGCAGGCGGACCCTCAAGCACTGCGCCACCAGGGAAGCCCCCTATGTTACTTTTTCATGTAATTTATTCTATAGCTAAGTTCTCTCCAGTTTTTATTGTAATATATATATTCAAGTATCAGGCTCAGGAAGACAATATATGTGTTACCACTTGCAAGTGAAAAATTATTTGCATTTGCTTAACTATGATTTTGTGGTAAGTCCCTTTAGTAAACCTCCACAACATTTCAATTCTCAAATATGTTTCCTCATACTAATTCATTTTTATTAACATGTATTCATTTTTCTCATTCAATAGCCATTTTTCATGCCTACCATTTTCAAGGCTGATTAAAATATATATTATTTTCAGACTATTTCCAAACTCAGGTGGGTTATCAGCTATAAACCTGGACATCCTTATCATTTTTTATTCTAGCCCAGTTTCACCAAGATAATTCAATTTTTTGTTTAAATAAATGTTTTGAAACTTTAGAAATTTTAAAACTTCTGTTTTCTACAACTAAGCTAAGATATACTTATGGTTCCCTAAATGGAAAAAAAAAACATAAGGGACATGACCTTAAATAATTTAA
>NW_006783631.1:6199337-6200845 GCF_000442215.2 Lipotes vexillifer | reverse complement strand
TGCTGAACCTACAAGTGATGTGTGGGAAATGTCAATTAAAGCAATAGTGTTAAGGAAAATTTTTAACTAACTAAATTTGGACCTAAGAAGAGCTTTTTCCAAAATATCCTTAAAAAGTTATGACTAAAGACTCATGCTTCTGAGTTTTTTCATTAGCATGTAAACTGTCTTCCTGAATAGATTTCCACTTTTAAAGGAAATGACAGTTCATTTTGTAGTTGCTAAATCATGCCCATTAAAAACAGAGACTCCATGAATGTTGCTTATCTGTCTGTCAAGGGTAAACACAAGAAAGTTACCAACAACTATTTGTAACTGGTATGGATCTCATTACACTAACAGGTATACAAGGAGTATAGCTTTCTTTATTTATGTGTTTAATTCAACTTTATTTCTATTTTCAGCTCTTATTTATTTGGGGGGGGGGAGATAAGCACACATGGAAATTAGAATACACCTGCATCTTAAAATTCATTCTGAGTCAAGTCCAACTTCATCTTCCTGGGGTGAAGAGAGTGTTTTTTTTTTTGCTTTGGTTAGGGGGAGGACATCAATTCAAGGGCAGAAAGTGGATGGTAATTGATTTCTTACTTGGGTAATCAAGTGGGAGGACTGGCCACACTGGTAATACATTGGTGAGGACCTTTTCCAGCTTGACAGAATTAGCTGTAGTTGGATGTAGCTTCTCTGACTTGTTTTCCTTTACATTAAGTAATTTCTGGATGGGGCCCATTGTTTTTTTACTAGTACTTTTAGAGCTTGTTATATTTTGTAAGTTTTTTTTTTCCAAGTTCAGTGACTAAAGTTTTCAGAATCTTTTTTTTTTTTTTTCTGAGGCTGGTCATAGCTAAGATTATAGCATAGATAACCCACCTGAGCTCACAAGACATGTTGGGCTGCTAGAATTCATCATCCACATCTACCTCTTCAACTTCAGGGTAACAGCCCTGTGCCCTTCTATCCAAGATAGAAGTTTTTAGTTTCCTTTCTTGAGTCTTTAGGTTTTAGAAACCTTCTCATTTACCCTGGACAAGTCTCCTGCCACCATCCTTGTGTCAGCATTCTCTGGACATTCCTTGTTTGGTTTGGTTTGGTTTTCTCTGAGACTTTGTGTTTTGGCTTCTTAAAGTTGTCTGAAGCAACCTCCAAGGGGGACAGAACTTCTTAATGCTGTTGTCTTCTCTTTCCGTCTCTTTCTTGACACCACTAGAGGTTGATTTCTCCTTTGTTCTGTCTCCTGAGAGCAGCCTTTGGTTTTCCTCTTTAGAGACTGCCTTGTGTGATTTCTTGCTGATCAAAGCAGAGGAATTCTCATCATGCTTGGCACCCACCAGGAGTTTTTTCCTTGTGGGAATATTTGTGCTTATTGCTTTGACTCAGAACCTCTTTCCTCTGGGGTTCACCCAGGTATCATTCTTGATGGATCCCCAGACTGTCTTGGAAGGCACTAGTGTGGCCAGGCTTGTGGCAAGGTGGTCAGGATGACTGGGGGGATCTGGAGTATTTCT
>NW_006783631.1:6167574-6199327 GCF_000442215.2 Lipotes vexillifer | reverse complement strand
CTTTCCCTATGTGGAAAGCTAGAATGGGATGGAGTTGGGTATTTCCTCCCCCCAGGTCAGTAAGGCTCTGACAAAACACCGATGGGTTAGACACTGAAAAAATAGTTCCCCTTTAGGTCAGACCTTGCTAAGAATAACAGAATCATCAAACATATTTTATAAAGGGCCACGTTTCCCTTCTCCTTACCACACGTATGAGGGGATTTTTCTTTGATCTTCACTGCGAGAAACTTGTGGAGCTCTAGGAGCTTTTACCTAGCTATAGGTAAAACCCCCAAAAGTGTGCCCCACTCTCTGATGCCACAGAGTCTTTAACTCACAGGTCTGTCCACCCCAAACCTCTAGCAAATTACAGTTTAGGTTTTTCTACTCCAGCAATACCCCAGTATCTGATATTTTCAGCCTATGGTCTCAAGAGGCCCTTTGAGAGCCCTTGAAAAATATGTTCCCATTTTTATCTGAGTTATGGAGTTTAGGTCAGTTTATTTCATGTATGTGTAACCTTGACAAAGATAGTAGGACACTGTCTTGCTGACTCAGGAAGAAATCAAATAACAGCTCCTGGGAACTGCCCATGTATTGGCCCTGAGGTGGCAAAGTCCTTACCATACTCAGAACAAAATCCAGAATGACTAGGATATGTGTGTGTGTGTGGTAGACATAGGGTTTGAGTGCTCTGAAAGACAGGAAAAGACACTTAAATGGTTAGACAGGAAAGACAGGTTAGCTAGGAAAGCTACAATAGGGGCAGAATGCAGAGGAATTTGGACCTGTAAAAAATGGGAAGCTGTCAGAGTTTGTATGCCCACTTATGACGACCTCACATAAGCAAGCACAGAAACTGGATACAAATCCATATTTACCAACTTTCATGCCAAGATTCTTTCCACTACTCTGTACCACCTCAAAAATTGTTGAATTTAGTTCTTATCCCATTTTAGTAGCAACAAAATGCCCATTTTTCTAAATAAGTGATAGTTTCAGCTTTAGTTAGTGTGTTGGGTTCTATCTAAGTACGTGAGAGCCCAATTTTCCCAGTGTTCTGGGATTCAGATGGTTCTGAAACACCAGATAAAGGCAAAAGCTTGGCCTGCAAATAGGACTGTGTCATGTTCATAGTAATTACTAGGGTTGATGCATCAGGCCTGGTTAATAGAGAAAATTAGAATGAAATATTGGAATGAATGAGATTTAAACTAAGAGAACTATGTCCAGGATTCAAATTCCAGCTCTACCATTTACCAGTTATTCTAGACAATAACAACAACAACAAAACAAACAAAATACAAAAAAGTTAAAAATAAACTGCTCTTCTGAATTGATTTAATGTGAATAAAAATATAATACTTAACCTTTACTTTATACCAGCATACACCTATTATAAGTAAGGCATAGTTGAAAAGTAGATTCATTTCTTATTATAATTTGCATTACAATTACAAATCTGAACTTACAACAATAGCATTTGCCTTTTAGCTGGCTACAGATGTTGAGTGCAAACAGGATTCCCAGTAATCAACTTCCCACCAAGGTATTTCATCAACATAATAAGAATGTCCTCAAGAATGAGGAGAAGGAGTGTTGCTGACTAGGTGTGTGGCACAGTTCTGGGCACTTACAAAGTTCTCAGCAAAAAATTTTGGTTTAAAATAAATGGAACACAAATTAGACATTTAGAGCCAAGGATGGTGGCCTTTGAAAAAACAGTTAAGGAGAGAAAATGGAGCTATTACCCATGCGTGGACCAATATTACTAGACAGGAAAAAGAATAATTGTCCTGTTAAAGCTAATCTAATAAGCCAAAGCATGTTTATTTATTAGAAGTCTTTGGTGTCATTCCTCCAACAAGTTCCAGATGCTGTACATGAATTTTTTAAAGCATGGGATATTCAAAACTAGCACTGAGTAGTTGGAGAAGAAGGTTGGGAAGAGTAATACTCAGTGATGCTTAAGAAAAGTTGGGAAGAGCAGGCCACAGCAACTTTTTAAAATTAATTTTATACTGTGAACTTTAATATGTACACAAAATTGTATGAACATACGTGTAACCTAGGAAACCACATGCACACAAATTTGAACATATGCATAACCTAGCAAACTGCATGCACACAAACTGCATGAACATACACATAACCTAGCAAACTGCATGCACACCAAGTGCATGAACATACACATAACCTAGCAAACTGCATGCACACCAAGTGCATGAACACACGCATAACCTAGCAAACCGCATGCACACCAAGTTTATGAACACACGTGTAACTTAGCACACTGCATGCACACCAAAATTTCATGAACATAGGGAACTGCTCTAAACTGAAGAGACACTTTATGTAACCACCTCCATCAAGGAAAAGAGTATCGTCAGCTCTCCCAGAGGCCACTTCTGAATTACAACATCTCTTCCTCTGGAGCTCACCTTATCCTGCTTGGAACAGAAATCACTTATTTGCTTTGTTTTATAGGACCATCACTTTAGGATACATCCACAAATTAAACTACTTAGTTTTGCATATTTTAGAGTTTTATATAAATGGAATCGTGTTACATGTCTATTTACATATTTCAGTCAACATTAACATTTTAAAATATCACTATGGACTCATGATGTATTTCCTCTTCAAAAAATAGTATATATTGCTTATCTCTGTCCACTGACAAGGCCTAAAAGTAATAACTAAGGCAGTAACAATAAACATCGCCTGCACCCAAATAATATAATATTCTATCTACTACTGATTCCTTGTAGGTATTTTTCCTTTCAGTTATTGTATTGTTCAACTCTGTTTGCTCTTTATATCTTCTAGCTCTTTGTTAAACATTTCTTGAATCTTAGTCTGTGCCTCCATTCTTTTTCCAAGATCTTGCATTATCTTTACTATCATCATTCTGAATTCTTTTCTGGGTAGATTAATAGTCTATCTAAAGGAACCAAGACCTCTTGATAAACAGCCACTTCCAGGTCTGGAGCAAGAAAAGTACTACATGGGCCTGGAATGACTTGTTAAACCTCAAAATGAGGATGATATTAAACAAAATGGGAATGGAAAACAGGTGCAAGACATGGAGATGAGAAGGATCTTAGTCTTTTAAATGAATTCTGCAACAGATAAATGATAGACGCATGGATGAATTATGGAAGGATAGATGGATGGAGGGATGGTTGGAAAGATGGATGGAAGAATTTTATGATTCTTAGGATTTTTTTTCTCTTTTATGTATCTATTGCTCTGATCACATGAATAGAATTGATAGCTCTCAACCAAATCGTCATGGAATCAGAATGATCGACGAGGTAAAATCTCAGCTCTTCCTTAAAAGCTGCATTGAATAAGCAGGCTCAAAGTAATGTAATGTATCCCAATACGTAATATCGGTATATTACATATATTGGGATATGTAATATCCCAATATTCCCTGAAGGTTATGTGAGGAAGCTTTGGTTGCTAGTTGTTGTTTTACTTCACCTAACAAAATGAATTCTTTAGGTCCGGTGATGTAACCTGCCTTGTTAAAACCTTTCAATGGCTCTGTATCACCCACAGAATATAATTCAAGCTCCCTCTGCAGCTCTCATTCTCTGGTCCCTTCCTACATCTCTTGTCTCATGTTTCTCCTATCTTACTTTCTATTGGTCAGCCACTCAAAACCACTTTATTAGTTCCCTGTGAATGTTTTGCAATTTCTCTTTATGAGGGCTCTGCTGGGAATCATATCCACTGTCCTCTAGCCCTGTCCTTTGCCCCAGTTAATTAACTCCTAATGTGCCTTTAATATACAAGACTGCCTCCTATAGAAAACTTTGCCTTATTGCAACTTGACATTGGAGTGCTTATATCTTCAGGGCCTAGCAAAGGGCCTAAAATATGCAGGAAATATTTATTTGTTATGCTTTATAATTAATGGTATGAAGTTTAAAAAAGTTTTTTAAAACAGGAAGCCTTTATAATTTGAGTCAAGTTTGACTGACTGTAACATGTTTACTTAAAGTATTTATGTATACATATAATTATATGTATATTCCACACATCTAACTGTTTAAAACATAACTTAGACTTTTTTAAGTTATCATATCTAGGAAGACCCAGTATCTCAGATTAAGAGAGCAAAGTCTTATTTACAGGAGCAGAACTACAAGCAAGCACTTGAATTAATATTAAGCTAATATTTGACTATGGTTTCTATACATGAGCCTATGGTGAGTCTTTAGCCAGAAGAAACACATTCATGTACAACCATTTAGACAATCACTAGAAACCTTCAGATAAAAGTAATTGTTTTGTGTACAATTACTTCACAATGTTTTGTGAAGTAATCAGCTTGAAAATTTGTCCTGAAATGAAGTAAGTCAATCACATTTTTGGGCATCCTATAGCTAGATTGTAATGCTTTTTTCACTGCTCTTAATTTCATACATTTTTAAGCCCAGTGAGAAATCTCAGTTGAACTAGATTTCTCCTTTCTTTTATAATTTAATATAATTGTTTTTATTAAAATTTGTTTTATCTCCTGCAGTGCTAAGATACTGGCTAAGTGTATCAATCAAAATTTTATTGTATTACCTTGTAACCTTTTAAAATAAATGACCAGACAATAAAAATAAAAATGGACATTAATTATATCAAGGAAAGTTTTACTTCCTCTTCAACTTGGTACATTTTTCTTCTCCAAATGCTTTGAAATTGCTAAGAACAATTTGATGATACTAATAATAAATTTGGGTAACTATGTCGAGTAGATATAAAATGACAAACAACAGAATTTACAATTAGAGCATTTTTCTTCTCATCAGAATGAGATGAGAAAATCAATATGTAAACAATTAAATTATACCCAGATGAAATAGATATTTGGTAATGTTATCACCAACATTTTATTGAAATCTCAAAGGAAAAATACTTTAGAAAAGTTACTTGCCTATATTCAAAAGATGTTCATTAAAATATATTTTTGAAAGACTTAACTCATGAATTATGTTACTGTTTTCTATGCCCTTTTTATATCTTTTATATATTTATATATGTCTATATTTGTTTTTCTTGACTATTTTGTTACAACATTTGCATTTACAATACAGAGGAGTATATAACTGATTCATCAGGAAAGTTTTGATTACTGTAATAATTTTCTCTTTCTTAGCTACCTTGAAAGTAAAATTAAATTCTAGAATGAAGTGTCATGCTTTCTTTACAAATTAAGTGTCATGCTTTCTTTAACAAAGAAAACAGCAATATCTTTGCTTCTTGGAAAGTTTTATGTTGAAAACATAAATGGGAGTTCAACATAATTGAGAAAGTAATGGGACATTTTGGGGGGCTTAAGGTTTCCCTTTATAATATTAAAAGGTATTAACACCTATCTTAGAGTAGCATTATTATAACATTAAGTGGACTATTCTATCCTTCACCAGATTGTGAAGTAATGTTTCTGGTAATATTACAAAACATAGTGACTTTGGAATCCCATCATTCTTGACTGCCGGAAACTAGTTTTCTACTAGATTCCATAACAGCAGACATTTCTGGGTACAGCCTGGAAATAGTCGTAAATGAAATCTAGTTATTATTTATACCTTGACCATCTATTTGGCTCTGAAGACCAATCTTTTTCCTCTTAGCAGATTGCTTTGTTGTTATCACCTGATCATCTCTAGGTGTTCTTGGTCTGAACTTCTCCCGGGATATATACTTTATTCCTATACTACTTTCAAGCTTGGATGGATATTGCTTGCTTATTTCCTCCAAAATATCAGCTGAGATCATGGTGGACTTTTTGATAAACACTCAGTGATAGTGAAATGTAAAACCTACAGCTTATAATTAGAATTGGTGTGTCTCAGTACCCATAGGCCCAGGCATGGCATCACATATGTAATTAATTATACAGCAGCATCCTTTCAACTTTCAACATTAAGGTTTATAAAGCATCTGCTGGGCACTGTCCTGGATGCTAGAGATACCTGTGTAAGCAAACAGATAAAAATCCCTGCTGTCATGAAGCCTAACTTCTAGTGAGGAAACAGACAAAAATGATAGACATAATACATAAATAAATAGGTATAATGTGATAAATATTATTAAAAACAGATTGGGTACAGGTAGTTTGGGAGTTCCTGGATAGGGTACTATAATTTTAACTGGGATGTTCAGGATTTGACTCATTGAAATATGACATTTGGGGCTTCCCTGGTGACACAGTGGTTGAGAGTCAGCCTGCCGATGCAGGGGACGCGGGTTCGTGTCCCGGTCCGGGAAGATCCCACATGCCGTGGAGTGGCTGGGCCCATGAGCCATGGCTGCTGAGCCTGCACGTCCAGAGCCTGTGCTCTGCAATGGGAGAGGCCACAACAGTGAGAGGCCCGTGTACCATAAAAAAAAAAAAAAAAAGAAAAGAAATATGACATTTGGGTGAAGAATGGAAGAGCTAAAAAAATAATTGTGGACCAGAACGAGGTCTAGATGGAGGCTGATGGACATTGAGCTCACCTCCCCGCCACAAACATATAGAAAGTACATCCATATGTGGAGGAACTGTCTTGCTGTAAACAATCTAGAGGGTGGCAGAAAGACTATTCTACACCCAAAACTGTAAAGAAAGATCCACATGGAGTCTGGTAGGAAGAGAAGTGATCAGGTGGGGACCTATGCCCCTAACAGGGGACACAGAAGGGAAGGGGGACATTATGAGCTCGGGGACTCATCCTGGGGAGTGACGAGTTTGAGCCAAATATTCAGCATCCCCACCCCAGGGTCCAACACCAGGAAGATGAGTCCCCTTAGCTGGTTGGAATACCAGTAGGACTTACCCAGGGCTGTAGGAAACCAAGATTCTGCTCATGAAGAGCACAGACAAATACCTGCTTACTCCTGGGAACAAGGAGGAGGAAGTAGATAGAAAGCTGCCTGGGGCTTTGGCCAGTTTCCTCTGCCCTCTCCAGCCCACATCAGGCACCTGCTCCAGGCTCTGTTGCTCCAGCACAGTCTTGGATAGGGTGACGGCTGCTATTGCTAAGGAGAGGAAAGTGGGGGTCCATGGAGGTGGGGGGAAGGGACCAGGCTCACACCTGGTCCTGCATCTGAACAGAGTAATGGTGTCAATTGATAGCTTGCATGTGAAAGCGGAGCATTTGGAGCTGCCTGGGGCTCTGACTGGTGTGCCAGGACCCTCCCCGCACACACTCCAGCCTGCACTGGGTGCCTGCTCCAGTCCTGCTTGCTCAGTGCTGCCCTCCACTGGAGCAAAGGTGCTGTTGCAGGTGGTGCACACTTGGAAGAAGGGGAGCCGGCTTGGACCTGGCTTCTGACTGTGAACAGGGTGAGGGTGGCCATTCTTGGTGAGTGCACTGAGGCAGTGGATTGGGAAATGCCTGGGGCTCTGGCTGGATTGCTGGGATCTCCTAGCATGCACTTCAGTCTGCACAAGGCATCCACTCCAGCCCCTTGTGCTCCAGCACTGCTTTTCACTAGGGCAGAAATGCCCAAGGAGAATATACACACTTAGAGGGAATGGAACCAGCTAGGACCTGACCCTTAGGGATTCTGCTCCAACACCTTGGGGTAGCACCATAAAACTCCTTAAAGAAAAGATAAGTAGAACACTTTTTGACCCAGGCCATATCAATATATTTTTGGATCTGTCTCCTCAGGGCAAAGGAAACAAAAGCAAGAATAAATAAATGAGACTACATCAAACTTAAAAGCTTTCATGTAGCAAAAGAAATAATAAACCACATGAAAAGATAACCTACTGAATGGAAAAAAATATTTGCATATAATATGTGCAATAGGGAATTAATGTCTAAAATATATAAACAGCTCAATATCAAAAAAAATCAACCTGATTTAAAAACTGGACCAAAGATCTAAATAGACATTTTCCCAAAGAAGACATACAGATGACCAACAAGCACAGAAAAAGGTGTTCAACACCACTAACTGTCTGGGAAATGAAAATCAATATCAGAATGTGATTTATCACCTTACATCTGTCAGAATGGCTTTTGTCAAAAAGCCCACAAATAGCAAATGTTCGTGAGGATGTGGGGAACAGGGAATCCTAACACCCTGTTTGTAGGAATGTAAACTGGTACAGCCACTATAGAAAACAGTATAGAAGTTCCTCAAAAAACTGAAAGTAGAACTGCAATGTGATACAGTAGTTCCATTCCTGGGTATATACATGAATAACATGAAAACTCTGATTCAAAGAGATACACTACAATGCTCATGGCAGCATTATTTACAATAGCCAATATATGGAGGCAACCTAAGTGTCCATTAACAGATGAATGTATAAAAAAAGATTATATATATATATAAACAGACTCACAGATATAGACAACAAACTAGTGGTTAGCAATTTGGAGAGGGAAGGGGAGAGGGGTAAGATATGGGTGTGGAATTAAGAGATACAAACTACTATGTATAAAATAATAAACAACAAGCATATATTGTACAGCATAGGGAAATATAGCCACCATTTTATACTGTTTAAATGCAGTATAATCTATAAAAAATATTGAATCACTGTTGTACACCTGAAACTAATTAATATAATATTGTAAATCAACTGTACTTTAATAAAAAATAATAATTGTATAAATTAATTGGGACAAGAGTGCTCCATACAGAGGAAACAGGAAGTGCAAAATTTTGAGGTGGGATCTTTCTGGACTTATTTTTTTTAATTGAGATAAAATATACCTAACTTAAAATTGATTTTTAAATATTTTAAGTGTGTAGTTCAGTAACATTAACTACATTCACATTGTTGTGCAAGTATCATCAACTTCCATCTCCAGAACATTTTTTATCTTCTCAAAATTAAACTCATTATGTGTTATATAATAACACCCTCCCCATTCCTCTCTCGTTTCAGCCTGAGCAACCAACATTCTACTTTCTGTCTCTATGAATTTGACTACCCTAGGTACATCATATGAGTGGAATCATGCAGTATATACCCCTTCATGATTTATTCCATTTAGAATGTCTTCCAGACTTATCCATGCTGTAGTATGTGTCAGATTTTCTTTCCTTGTTAAGACTGAATAATTTTCCATCACATTTTAATTATTCATCCATTGATGGACACGGGTTGCTTCCAACTTTTATTCATTGTAAATAATTTTGCTATAAACATGGGTGTACAAATATCTCTTTGAATTCCTGCTTTCAATACTTTTGGTGTATAACCAGAATTGCAACTTCTGGCTCATATGGTAATTCTACTATTAAATTTTTTGAAGAACTACCATAGTGCTTTCCATAGCACCTGCACCATTTTACATTCCTATCAGCAATGCATAAAGGTTCCAATTTGTACACATTCTTACTAATGCTTGCTGTTTTTGATTTGTGTTTCTTTTCCTTTAAAAATAAAAAGTTATCCTAATGAGTATTAAGTGTCTCAGTATGGTTTTCATTTCTGTTTCCCTAACGTTTAGTGATGTTGAACATCTTTTAATGTGTTCATTGGTTATTTGCATACCTTCTTTGGAGAAATATCTGTTCAAACACTTTGCTTATTTTTAATAGGTTGTTTGATTTTTGTTGTTAAATTATAGGTATTCTCTCTATATTGTGGATATTAACCCTTTATCAAATATATGATTTACAAATATTTTTATCATCCTAAGTTTTCTTTTTCACTTTACTGACAGTGTCTTCTGAGGCACAAGTGTTGTTTTGTTTTGTTTTGTTTTTTAATTTTGGTGTAATCCAGTTTGTCTATTTTATCTTTCATTGCTTATGCTTTTGGTGTCAAATTCAAGAAATCATTGCCAAATCAAATGCTGTGAATCTTTGCCCTATATTTTCTTCTAAGTGTCTTATAGGTAGCTCTTATGTTTTGGTCTTAAATCCATTTTGAGTTAATTTTCATGTGTGGTGTAAGATAAAAATCAGACTTCATTCTTTTGCATATGAATATCCAGCTTCTCAATATCATTTATTGAATAGATCATCCTTCCCCTCTGAATGATTGTGGTAACATTATTGAAAATCATGTGACCATTTTTATAAAAGGATTTATTTCTTGGCTATTTATTCTATCCCATTGGTTTATGTTTTCCTGTATGCTAGTACCACTTTGTTTTGCTGTAGCTTTGAGGTAAGTTTTGAAATCAGGAACTGTTACACTTCAAAGTTATTTTTGGCTACTTGTAGGCCCATGATATTACACATAAGTTGTAGAATAAATTTTCTTATTTCTACAAAAATGTTTTTGTGATATTAATAAGGATAATATTGAATTTGTAGGTCACTTGTGTTTTTTACATCTTAATATAAAAAGTTTCAACCTATAAACAAGAAATATCTTTTCATTTATTTGTATCATCTTTAACTTATTTTGGCAACTTTTGTAGTTTTTTAAATTTATTTTTTAAAATTTTTGGCTGTGTCAGCTCTTAGTTGTGGCAAGCGAAATCTTCATTGTGGTATGTGGGATCATTTGTTGCAGTGTGCGGGCTCTACATTGTGGCACGCAGGCTCTTTGTTGTGGCACACAGCCTTCTTTCTAGTTGTGGTGTGCAGGTTTTCTCTAGTTGTGGCACAGAAGCTCCAGAGCATGTGGGCTCTGTAGCTGGGGCACATGGGCTCTTTAGTTTGCAGCTGGTAGTCTATTTAGTTGCAGCACTTGGGCTTAGTTGCCCCACAGCATGTAGAATCTTAGTTCCCCAATCAGGGATTGAACCCACATGTCCTGCATTGGAAGGCAGATTCTTTACCACTGGACCACCAGGAAGGTCCCAACATTCGCAGTTTTTAGTTTACAAGTTTTTACCTTCTTTGTTAACTTTATTTTTAAGTATTTTGTACTTTTTGATGTCACTGTGAATCTAATTATTTTCATAATTTCTATTTCACATTGTTTATTTTTAGTGTACAGCTGTGTATTGATTTTGTACAATGTAGATTTGCTGAATTTTTTAAGTCGAATATTTTCTCTCTTTTAGTGGAATGTTTAGGGTTCTCTACATAGCAGATCATATCATTGTGAGCAGAGATCATTTTACTTATTCCTTTCCAATTTGGTTGCTTTCTTTTTCTTCCTTGATTTCTTGGGTAAGGACTTTTAGTATTATGCTGATTGGAAGTGGTGAAAGTGTGTATCCTTGCCTTGCTTATGATATTAAAGGTGAAAACTTTCAGTCTTTCACCACTGAGTATGATATTAGCTGTAAGTTCTTCTTATGTAGGCTTTATTATGTTCAGGTATTTCCCTATGGAGTATTTTTTAATCATAAAAGGCTGATAAATTCAGTAAAATGCTTTTTGTTTATCAAGTGAGATGATCACATGCTTTTTCTTCATTCTACTAATGTAAAGTATCACATTGATTTTTACGTATTGAACTATCTTTGCCTTCTAGAAATTAATTCCATTTGGTTAGTGTGTGATCCTTTAAAAATGTTGTTAAATTCAGTTTGCTAGTATTTTTAGAGGAATTTTTGCATCAATATTCATAAGGGATATTGGTCTGTAATTTTATTTTCTTGTAATGTCTGTCTGGCTCTGGTATTAGGATAATATTAGTCTCACAGAGTGTGTTGGAAAGTATTCCCTCCTCTATGATTTCTTGGATGAGTTTTAGGAGGATTCGTGTTAATTCTTTAAATGTTTGATGAAGTCATTGGTAAACCATCTGATCTTCGCTATTCTTTTTATGGTATTGTTGATCATTGATTCAATATACTAACCAGTTATAGATCTGTTCATATTTTCTATTTATTTGTGATTCAGTCTTAGAGGGTTATGTGTTTCTAGGAATTTGTCAAGTTTATTGAGGTTATCCAATTTATGGCATCATATTTTTTTAAATTATGATTTCTTCTTTAACCTATTGGTTGTTTAAGAGTGTATTGTTTATTTCCACATATTTGTGAATTTCCCAGTTTTTCTGCTGTTACTGATTTCTAACTTTGTTCCATTGTGATTGGAAAAGATACTTTGTATGACTTCAATCCTTATAAGTTTATTAAGATTTGTTTTATGAACTAAAATATGAACATAGATAATATTCCATGTTCACTTGAGGAAAATAATGTATATTTGGATGCTGTTGGGTGAAATGTAATCTCTTTCCCCCATGTGTCTGTAGGTCTGTAGTCCCATTTTGGTTTTCACAATACATGCCCACTGCTTCCCACAGCTTTTGGCCACTTGGGCTCTAAGTTAGGTAATACAGAGACAAATCACTCAGACAGCCTCCACACAGAGTATAAAGTTGCAAATGCCATCTGTTCGACTCTTGGTGTTTCATGGATCCTGCAATAGTGTATAGGTCACACTGTGCACTATGTATATCCATCAAACCCAAAAAAATAAAAGCCTACCAAATAGACCAAGACTTAGCTGTGACAGCTAAAACATATATAAAATTATGTACCCTGTCAAACTACATCAGACTCCTCAGTCAGCAACACATGCGGAGGCTTACTTCATGTTTTTCCTCAATAACAATAAGTAGGTGAGTACATGTTTGACATTTTTGTCACTAAAAGATCAATTTCAAGTTTCCCCCAACCCTAAATAAAGGAAATTTTATAAAAGTTTAAATTTAGTTGTATTGCTTACTAGATGGAAAGAGCTTATAGATTTTATGTACTATTTTTCCCTCCACCATAACCAACTGATATATATTTCATTTAAAATTTAAGATCTTAATTTCAGGCTGATCACCTTTATATGATGATTAGCAACACTACTTGGAAAGTCTGTAACACAGTATTTTTGGTAATAAGAGGTACTTGTTTGAATTATATGATGGTACATATTAACATTTTATTTTGTTTTTAAGTAAGAAGTCTGTTTGTTGTTTGGCCTTCTTTTAATTTGAAGAAATGAGAAATAAAAGACATGCTTTAATCTTTAGTATAAGATTTCTATATGTTCTTGGAGATGGTCTACTCTGGGGACCTCTTTCTAGGCTGTAGATTTTAAATAAAAGGAATGTGGGACCAGGAATCCTATAACAAGCTCTGCAGAACAGTCTAGGAATCCAGTCTAAATAGATGGATTCATTTGAAGGATAATATAACCAAAAACGTCAGAGCTAGAAGAAAAGTCTAGGCAATGGAAGGGCAGTCAATCCTTTATAATCTAAAAAACAGAATATAGCTAGAAAAGGATGACACTGTGAGGTGAGGGGGAAGAGAAGGCAGGTGTCAAACAGTCCCAAGTTGGATAGGAGGAAGAGGACTGCAGGGACCAGATTAACAAAAATACATGGTGGATTTCTGAGCCAGAGTTCTCCTTTTTGGTCTCCTATGTGAAGAGGGCCTAACCTTAGGTGAGGTGGTCCTAAGAGCATGAAAGGAGACAAGGAGAATGATGCAGTTCCCATGAAGATTAGAGGGCTTAGAACCTGGGAAATCCTGAAGCCACAAGCACACACATCAATTTGATTGTTACTTACTCTCCTCAGGTCTCGATATTTTATTTCTTACCTCTTCTAGAATTGTTTTTAACATTGGTTCTCTACTATTTAAGTATAGAAGATACTTGTAATTTGTAAGACAGCTCTTGAATAAAATAAAGCTTCAAATTTGGTGATATTTCTGTCATATAGAAAGTGAATGGTTGGAAAATATTGCACACCATATATTTTTATTGTGTGTGTACTTAAATGCTTAGATTTAATCTTCCAATGGAGTAAAGTTAAGCCATTCACTTTGATGTAGGTTTGGTTAATGATCTTCAGCCTTTAATTTAGAGAATATTTTACTATTGATCTGACAAAGTATTTGTGCTATTTAAGTGTTTTGTGGGGAAAAACATGACAATTTAGCAGGATATGCTGCAACCACCTCTAAAATTGGTTGCCAAATTGCCTTCCCCACAGCATAAAAGTTTGAAATAAAAGAAACTCAGAAGTATGTGCTAAGTGAAACTGAAAAGTCTCACACAAGATATGAATCACCTGGAGGCAATCTGAGATTTTTTTTTTTTCAAAACACTGTTTTCTTCTGCTTTACAGTATGTTTAAATACATTTATACTCCTCTTAATCAGTGTTCTTTTTTCAATTTTTTATTCTAATTCCTGCAGAGGTTAGGCAGTGCCATATTTTCTGCATGATTTTATGTCATTTTTTTGAGTATTTTGCATAAATGCTTGGTGATTGAAAAAATAAAAACTTTATAATATTAATGATGTCATTATATATTCACATTTACAATTCTCAGTGTCTACAAGATAACACTTTTTGGCAAATTTCTTTTATAGGCTTAAGTGCATTTTAAAAGCTTTATATTTGCGTGTAGTGTAAACAACTTCATTTTAAAAGAATTTGAATATTAATATTCAATGCTTTTTTTATAAAAGACTCCTTTATTTCTAGTTAAATGACTTAAAGTGTTATTATTCCTAAGCTCAAATTTTGGAAAACATTACATTTTTTCTTTTATAATCATAACTATGGTAATAATACTTGTTATGTATTTAACACTGTGTAGTATACAAAAATATTTTCATATTATTTATCAACTTCTTTTATCCATACCAGATGTGAATCAACAAAGACTGTGGCACGTTAGGGTGTATATCTTTGACTGATATAGAAGACTCTCACTTATCCTCTCTTTCTTTATATACACATAAAATTTACATACATATATATGTGATATATAATATAAATAAATATATAAATATATATACACATAGATACATTCACATAATTCATATCCTGATATTTGCATAATGACAGGGCAATTCCTCGTTTGATCTTGTTCCAATTAATTGTGTACCTTCAAGTCTTTGTCTAGACCAAACTTGGATCAAGAAAGAAATTTCTATATATTATCCAGCTCAATTTTTCAGCCACCAGAAAACAATGATCAAGGTCTCCCTTCACCCCTTTCAAATTCAAATAGGTTATGATTCATTATTTCCTTCCCACCTTTTTTTTTTAATCAGATGTTGGACAACTTAATCAGTATCTTACTTAGATGGAAGCATCTTTATGTGTGAATAAAAGTCTATTAGCAATCTTTTCAGGAGTTTTAATAGTTTGTTGGTGTTTCTTTTGACTTTTGTAGGTAACTTATTTTTCCTAATTAGATTTCAGAATATAAGCCAGATCTTTTAAACTTTATAATACTTATATGGTACATGTATCACTCAGAATCCTAGCTTAACTGACTTTTAAAAGATCACAAATAGACATAAGTAAAATGAAAAAAAAAAGTCATAGCGGTAGACTTCAGAAGTAATTAATTCATATGCCAAAAAATGTCAACAGAATCCAACTTTCCTTCTCTCTCTCTGTCCCCATTAGCCCCATGTTCTCTGTATTTACTTTACTTTTAGATAAATTCTCCCTCTCTAACAGAAAAATGAACACAGTTCAACATATCTTCTCATTTTCAGGATCAATTACAACAAAAATACAAGTTTTTACTATCCACAAAAGTCAAATAAAATGTCCATGCCTGACTTCTATTAGTCTAAAATGGGGCATATGATCATTTTTGCCCAATTGCAATGGCCTGGAAGATGGGATATACTAATTGGCTTAGGCCAACCAGGGTCTACACTTGCAGACTGGAGAATGCTCTGCCTACTCCACCCCTGGCTCAAGAGACGGAACCTTTGAAGAAGTAACAAATGCTTTCTCCAATCAGATATGTTTCTTTTCCTTTTTGATGAATGTTTTGACATTGATGGATAACACAAAGCATTAATTTGCTGACACAAGCTTTCAAAGAGAATTCTATCAAAAGATGAAGCCAAACAACATATATGACTCAGCCCACGACTATGACAAACGGTTTTCCTTCTTGCTCCCTCCTCTATAGTACTGACTTGTCCCTGAAAAGATTTTAGGACACGAGATCAATTTCCCAACTCCCTCCTTGCACGTGGGTTTGGCCCTGTAACTAGTTCTCACCTATGGAATGTAGCACAAGTTATGTATACTACTATAGTCTTGGGGTTTTTAAGAAGAGCTTGCACTGTCTCTACTCTCACTTCCTTAATATGCCATCTGGATGTGGACAACTCAGGTACTAAAAGATTTAAAAGCCATAATTAGAGGCAACCTGGGTCCCTGAATCACCATATGGTGGTAAGCTACCCCAACCAGAAACATCTACTATAGACGATTACATAAGGGATCAATAAACTTCTGAAAATTGGGGGTTTAATTATTGGGTAACTGCAAGTACTCTAATTAATACAAAATCAAATGAAGATGGAATAATTTCTATACCAGCTATTTCTAAGTATTACTGTTCATTCTACTATTAAAAATCACATTACTGGGAGAATTAACAAATAGATGGGTCTTATTTCTTTTTCGAATCTTTTTTCTTTTGAAATGGAAATGAATCCAATCTTTAAAACTAAGTCCTGAAGAATAAAAACATAAATTTCATTTTACCATGCATCTCATTATAAAGAGAAATTACTATTTAGAATAATTATCTCAGCATTCTACCCACGAGTACCTTAAAATTGTCTTGACTCACTTTAAAGGAAATTCCAGACAGATGGCAGAGGCCTAGATGTGAACAGGATTTGGATATGTGCAGGGAATTGTGAATGATTATGACTCAGGATGTTTTGAGCCTAGAATATGAAAGGAGGATTTGAGAAATGATGCTGGAAAGTTGGCAATGAAGGTCAAAGTAAGGCGTTCAGATAGATCCCAAAGAGAATAGAGTCACTGAAGAATCTGAAACAAAAGGAGTCATGATTTTATTTTAGAAGGGACACTCTGGGCTTCAAGTAAAAGATAGCTAAGTAAGTACTCTCCTCTCTGAAATCCAGTGAAAACAAAAAGAATGAGAAACAGAAAATGTCATTATAATAACAATGAAAAACCACCCAACTGCAAACCATAATCTATAAGGTTCTGCCAGCTGTAGTGACCATTGGTCAAAGGAAGCTGAAAACAAATTCATGCCACAGAGGCATTAACAACACAGGTCTCCAAAAGTCGTATGCTAGTTAGGAATCCATTGTGAAGATCAATAGGTTCTGGGTGAGTTTTCCAGTTTATTCCATAGCTCTCTCTTGACATGGCAGAGTAGCATGGAAGATGCAGCTGAATGAAGAAACAGGTCAGCACTGCATTTTAGCAAGTATAAAGTTGTCAGGATGGAGGATAGAAAACACTTCTTCAGTTGAATATCTTATTTTGCTAAAGAGAAACAAATACCAAATGGTCTCATTATAATACATAAGGTATTATTTCTACTTAAGTAATTTCCTGCTGGCCCAGAGAAGGGCCAGGCTCATGGGGTTGACTCTTGTTGACAGGGGTTCAGAGACAACAGAACAGAATCCAATGGTCTCTGGGTCTGATTCACTCTTTTGGTCTCTCTCCTTCACGGTCTCTCATCAAATGAGTGACACATAAAAGGCATCCAAAATGCATAATAAACAGAGATGTATCAGTGTGGGACCAACCTAAAGATATTGCAAAAAGGGGATTGAGCAAAAAGACCACAAGAAAAAAACAAGGTAAATTATACAATCAAGTCCAAGCATAATATGCACAATATTGCTTCACCAAATCTGCCTGTAAGAAAAGAATTGTTTTGAGAGAGGCCATTCTAGAGACAAAAAGCCCAGCTAAGAAAGAGTTTAAATAATCCAGACCCATCCTAAATTAGGATGCCAACAGTAAAAATAGATACACAGCACAGATCACTGTTGTCTGCCTTTGTTTTTCAAGTCTTGGGTTCACATCTGCAATGTACTCAAGCTCAGAAAGATAAAATAATAATAAAGAGAGCTCAAAAACCTGGGCATAATTTAATTATTATTAGGCAGTTTAAAAATAAGAACCAAAGAGAATTTAGGGACTTCATAATCATGGGCAAATCTCTGATATGATTTTCTCACTTGGGACAAGAAGAATTACTCAAAAATCCCCATGGCACATCATTCTCCAAAGGCCCTGATCACATAATGAGGACTTTTAAAGAAAAAGGCCACTGCAGAAATACTCCACAGTTTCCTGAGAGATGGCTCTTCTGGTTTTGGATTTATTTAATGTCGCACAGAGTTTGCTCCATAATTTCCTGAATATATTTGGAAGAGAGAGAGACAGGTCCTCTTAGTTATTATTAGCTGCTAATTAGTTCACCTCACTTCAACTACAGAGCTTCTAAGGTGGTCCACCTACGTTCCCTTTATCAAAACAGTTTCATAATTCAGAATTTTTAATAGTTTGCAAAGGAACAGCCTATCATTTACTTCATGACAAGCCTGTAAGGTCTGGAGCAGCATCTTGTATTGGCATTTGCTAATATTTCTCCAGCATAACAAATTAATATGCACTGTACATGAGATAAATAAGGACAATAAATAGCTTGCACCATTTCAGGTCAGATGTTATAAAATGAGTTTGTAGCAAATGTTTTTCAGGTTTTTAAAAAGTACTGGGTTTTGATTTTGTAAACATGAATAAGAAATATATTGTTAATCTGTTTCCTTATAAACCTAATGTGGCCATGCCCCTGCCCTGCTTCTAACACTTCAAGAACTGCCCAATTACTACATGATAAACATCAAAACTCTCAAAATGGTACACAAGATTATCTGTGCTCTGATTCCATCTTAGCCAGAATTACCCTTGATCAGCTCTTGCTTTGAAGTTTATTTTCTAGCAATATGAAACCCCTTATATTCCCTTATATGAGTGTATTCCTTATATTTCCAAGAAAATATGCTTTTTGTCATTTATTTGATTTATATGGGCTGCTAATCTTACTTCTCATTTTTCCTTTGCCTATATAACTTTCTCAATGTTCATCAGCTTTATTCTTTTCTTTCCTTTTTTTATTTTATTGAAGTATAGTTGATTTATGATGTGTTGGTTTCAGTTTATATATATATATATATAAACTGAATCACATTGTTATACACCTGAAACTAACACAAGAATATATATGTGTGTATATATATATATATATATATATATATATACACACATATATATTCTTCTTCAGATTCTTTTCCCTTATAGGTTATTACAAAATATTGAGTATAGTTCCCTGTAAGTCGATACAGTAGGTCCTTGTTGGTTACCTATTTTATATATAGCAGTGTGTATCTGTTAATCCCAAACTCCAAATTTATCCCTCCCCAACTTTCCCCTTTGGTAACCATAAGTTTGTTTTCTACGTTTGTGGGTCTATTTCTGTTCTGTAAATAAGTTCATTTGTATAATTTTTTTTCTTTTTAGATTTCACATATAAGTGATATTATATGATATCTGTCTTTCTCTGTCTGACTTACTTCACTTAGTATGATTATCTCTAGATCCAACCATGTTGCTGCCAATGGCATTATTTCATTCTTTTTTCATGGCTGCGTAATATTCCATTGTGTATATATACCACATCCTCTTTATCCATTCCCCTGTCCATGAACACTTAGGTTGCTTCCATGTCTTGGCTACTGTGACTAGTGCTGCACCCATTTTAAGGTGCATCTGGACATCAAGCCCTTCAGTGAGGCTTGCTCTGACAGACTGTCTTGTCACTCAGCCCAGACACACTGTACACACATAATCCAGCGGAATTCAATGTCCCCATCCCTATTTTGTTTTCCTTTTTGATCTCAATTATAATCTCTATCAGTACATTTATCACATTGTATCTTGTATATTTGTTTTATATCACTTTTTCTCCATCCAGATTGAGTCTTTAGGGAAAATGATTATATTTTTCTCATCTTTGGGTTCCTAAGTTTTTAAAAATAGGTGATGAGGCTTAAAAGATGTTTATTGTTGAGGGGAAACAAAAAAAGCATAGGAATGAATAAGTGAGGGAGGGAGGCAATGAGTCAGTTAATGCGTTTACTCTAATGGGAAAACGTGTGATTCTCTCTTTGGTTGTGAGAAAACACAGAGAGAAGCAATGGCTTTGCTAGTGTCAGCAAAGGTTGCCACACCTGTGGGATTCTTGAGTCCTCTGGACAACGTTAATTGCCAAAATTTATAGTGGGCTTCTGAGTATGTTGACAGCTCCCAGTGTCCAATATATATACTGGCAAATCCCTGAATCATCCACGTGTTTATATTTTTTAAGGTAGCTTATATTGGTAATAACCGCCTCACAAAAGATATTTCTTTAGGAAAAATGACCAGCTGGTGGTAATGGGATTCTGCTACCTGAAACCATCAGCACGCCCCAGGAGATCATGTGTCTCCCCAGACACCCTGTAAAACAACTGTCATTGTCTAAATGCAGTGCATTTTAAATAATTGAGTTTTAATTTCAGTAGAGTTCACTAAAAAAATAGATCAATATGACTACACAGAGCTGAGACAATAGGAATTGGTTATAAGCACTTCATATGTAGTGTTTACACTTGGTCTGCTGTCAGCAAAAAGAGTGTGCTCAGAGCTATTTTTTAGTGAGTGGCATGTTTGGTTATGGAGTATGTTTCAAGGTTAAAAACACTATAGATTTATTGTTTTTTTCTTTGGCTAAAACTGATGCTTAGCTCTTCTCAGCTAGCTCTGACTAAAGATTTTAGGACACAACCTGTGTTTAGAAGGCAATCATTAACGGGTGAGTATTTAGGGTTATCTACCACTACTCTGCTCCTTGCCAGCCTAGGACTCTGAGAAAGTTATTTTACGACTCATTTTTCTCCCCCGATCCCTCCCTTACCTTGTTCAAAAACATTTTTGAGCACCATCATGTACTAGCATTGGAGCACTAAGATTCCGTATTCAAATAAGATATGGTTTCTGCTTCCTAATAGTTTATTAGAAAATTAGGGGTGATCCTAGGTACCTTGTGAGATTATTTGGTAATACAGTAAAACACTTGGTCCATAGGAGGTACTCACAAATGGGTTCTTATTTTCTCTTTTCTGTCTCTCTGCCTCTTTCTCTTTCCAGTCTGGCTATTGGGCATCCTAGTATGTCTTTCAAAATATTTTAGGCCTTGGAAGAGAAAAGATACTATTCAGACTTGTCAGTGATTCTGCTAATTAACATTTTGGTAGTGAAAAGGATTGATTGGAGAGAAACTAGTACCTGATTTTAACATATTCTTTGATGCTAAACATCTAAATGTCTTAGCTCTGTAACCCTAACTATCCAATCTCTATATATTTAGTTTTCATCCAGTAGATTGGGATTTAAAGTTTTATTTCATAAGATCTCCAAATTAAATGGATCTTATAGAATTTTACAGCAGAGGAAACTGAGACCCATGGAGAACTTGTGAAGTAAAGGAAATAAGAGTGATGCACAGCTAGTCAGGGGCAGATTACAGATTGCTTACTCCTTACCCTTTGCCTCTAGATTATGCTCTGTCATCTGGAAGTCAGCGAAGTAAACCAAAATAGGAAGGAGCAGGTGGGTAAAGAGGATTTGTTGGATAAAATCTGAAAAGACTTGAATCTGTATAAGCAATGCCAGGTGATGACAGCTCACCAGGTGACCCTGTAGTGAGCACTGACCTCAGAAGAGAGAGTCTATATCTGTGGTGTCACACTGCCATGTGTCCCTGGGTTCATGAGTAAGTTACTAGCTAAAGAGACTGCAGGGTTAGTTAAATGATCTTACCAACAGAGTCTCAATATGTATTTTTTCCCAAAGTAATGTTAAGTCCACCCAAATGTCAATTGAGTCATTTCATATCTATTTTTTTCAGATTATTTTCCCTTATAGGTTATTTTAAAATATTGAGTATAGTTCCGTGTTATACAGTAGGCCTTTGTTGGTTACCTATTTTATATACAGTAGTGTGTATATGTTAATCCCCAACTCCTAATTTATCCCTCCCTACCCTGTCCCCTTTGGTAATCGTAAGTTTGTTCTCTATGTCTGTGGGTCTATTTCTGTTTTGTATATAAGTTCATTTGTATATTTTTTTCTTTAGATTCCACATATAAGCAATATCATATGATATTTCTCTTCCTCTGTCTGGCTTCCTTCACAATCCCCTTTACCATCATATCCAAAACATAAAATGAAATAAAATAGAATACCTAGGAAAAACCTACCTAAGGAGGCAAAAGACCTGTATTCTGAAAACTCTAAGAAACTCTAAGACACTGTGATTTCTTTTTCCTCTAATTTCCAACATCATTTGAAGATGACACAAACAAGTGGAAAGATATACCATGTTCTTGGATTGGAAGAACCAGTACTGTCTAAATGACAATACTACCCAAGGCAATCTACATATTCAATGCAATCTCTATCAAATTACCATTTCTTTGATATTTAGTAAAACAGGTGGCTCTTTAAAGGCAGCTGAAAGGCAGCCTGATGGGGGAGGTGGCTGATGCCTGGACTTAGTCTTTGTTGCCTGAAATCTGCTCAGGGCATCATCCTTATTTTCTTTTACTGATCCTTAAAGTAACTTTTATGGGTTACCAAATCTGCTTCCAGTCAGACTCAGAAACACACGAAAACAATTGGTAGCTATTAAGTCAACTGAGAGATACTTGAATTCCATACAGAGTGAGATAACATCTATGCAGAAGAAAAGAATTTCTGTGAATTAAATTTTCTAATCTTGAAGATGCTTAGCAGAGAAGAACCCACTAACATCAATCCTAAAGTGATATAAGATACGTGAAATTCCAGCATTCGCTCTCTGCCCAGTGAGCTTTGCAGAGAGCAACAACATACATACTCTTTCAAGCTGTAAAGAGGAGCAATGTTCAAGGGTTTGTTCTTTGCAAAGAATCATATTTCCTCATCATTACCATTTTTCTTCAAACAGAATAGACCAAAACACACACAAACACCCTTTATCATAAGGGGGCTACTCCTTCCTATACATGTATTTGTGTGAGCTGTTTCCTCAATTTGGAACATTTTGACTTCTCTATCCTAATTTATCATTCTAAGTCCTTTCTCTTGAGTACTGCTCCAAGCTCTGTCTCCATTTTTATCACTCCTGTCCTTCTGTGATTTCTTTTTCCTCTAATTTCCAACATCATTTGTAAAGTCTGCTCTACTCCTTTAAGGACTTATTTATTTATCATCTGAATTGTCATCTGCATAAAGATGATGAAGATGAAATATAATTAAAACCATGAGATATTTGCTACAGTGTGATTTAACTTCTAATTAGTCTTCCGAGCAAAAATTTTTCATCTCCAAGATGGGGAAATTATATGAATTAAATGTGACTTATGTTGAATAAGTGGGAAGGTGTTTATAGGTGTGTTCATGGGTTTATTTCACATTTCACTGTTCTTTGAGGGAAGAAAAAGTTTCTTTTTGCCATTTACAGTGTAACTAACATTCTAAGTTAAAAAAAATGAATGCTCAACAAATACTTGAATAATTGATTTAATAAACTACTCCAATTCCTGTGCAAATTATGAAGGTTTCCTTGTACAAATTTATACCACCTCAGCTATGAATCTAAAGGCCAGAAAATGAGATGCACGTCCATCATCTTAACTTGTACCATCACCTCACGGCCCTTCTTTCTTTTACAGGTAAGAGCGGCTCCCACAGTTTGCCTGAGCTCGCACCATTGTTGGGTTTAAATGGAAAGCGAGGAGAGCCGTCAGGACTCACAGACCTCTGGCCTCCGCAGTGTGTCCCACGCACGTGAACCCAAGAAGAGCGGTTGGAAGATGCTCATTCTTGCCCTTAGCCTCTCCCCTAATGTTAGAATGTAAGGTGAATGGATCCAGGCTGTACAATTTGCTTTGAATAACAAACTGCAATCACATGAATACATCCAGCAAGTGCTTCTGGAGGATAATGACATCAATGATCACTCACACCAAAAAATGATTGAGTGGAGGCTGGAAGGATTGAGTTTATGCAGTAAAATGGAAAGAATTAACATGTTTATTATGACCTAGCAATAGCTGGGAGGAAACTATCCTTAAGCACTCTTATTCCGTTCCATTTCTGCATGTATCTGGTACTTGTCACAACAGCCCTGGGCAAGTCACAATAAGAGCAACATACTGTATCTGAAGAGTGTCAACGCTAAGGAGAGAGCACGATTTACAGGGGTCCTAAGAGTGGAAGTAACAGGGCAAATACTCATGCTAAGTTTAGGAAATTTGTTCCAGAAGAGAGTTAGATCCTATTTCTATGTTCTGTGAAGTCTAGCATTCTCTCATTATTTTTATTACCTTCTCTTTCTTTTTACTTTCTTTCTTTCCAGTTAAAGATATTGATCACTGAAACAGGCTATGATTATTGCCTAAAAATAATAGCTAAAGTTCTGTCACTTCCAGAAAGACAGATTTTGAGGAAACCTAAAGGAGCACAGACTCAGTTTAATGTCAGTTGAGATATTATTTCTATATAAAGACCAAAGGAGAGAAAAACAAGTTACCAATGATCAATTCTACTGAAATAAATTATTTGGTGTTATCTGGAAAGACAAAATACAAATGAATAAAATATATGAGTCAAAGCTCATTTTTTAAAAAAGACATCTAGATCATTCATTTGGATATGTAGCCATGATTATTGGGAAAGGTTGACAGACCTTGCAATCTTCATAGAACCCTAAATCTAATTTGGACAACTTTTTCCTTGCTAAATATTGAGACAATGTCCTCACTCAACATGTTTCAAGATCATGGTTTTTGTTTTTTTTTTAAGAAACATAAAATGTTTAAAATGAACTTAAAGTTTTGAAAAAAAAAATTTTCAATCTCACTAGAAATTTCTCATAGCTCCATGGAGAACAGGGTTGTGTTCTGAATAATTTAATAAGGGTTGTGCTGGAAAGAGGAATCTGTGACTAAAAACGTTTGGAAAAACACCTTGCTCCACGTGTCTCTTGGAGATGCTTTCTGAAGAATGAGCTATCTCCAGCAATCTCCAGCCACTGAACAGACTTATTTTAGGAAAGAGGAATGGCTGTGGTCATCCCATCATGTTTGAGAGTTTTGTTACTGGGACATACAAACCTGAGAGACAGGTTCTCTTTTATAAAATGCAGATTTAAAAGATAAATTTTACAGGTTGCTAAGATACTTAGAGAAACTATAGCTGTGCAGTCCTATACTAGGCAGATAAGAGCTGGAGCCTTAGATTACTATTTGTAAAATGGGCACAACAATACTTAATTCATAGAGGCATTTGGAGAAATAATTATGATAATACATGTAAAATATCCACTCAAGTGAAGTTTAAGATGATTTAAGGGTTTCATTACTGGAGATGTTTCTGGCCCTAAATTTTGAAAATAAGCTAAATTAGATATCTTATATAAAGTTACATACACATTATATATCTTCTATAGGAAAAAAAATGTTATTTCCAATCCACTTCTTGGCAGAAGCAGCAATGAGTCACTGTACACAATACAGTTCAAATGAAGGGCTCGTCTATTTAAAACCTCTTGCAAAATGGAAAACGCCAGCAAGATTAATATTTTAACTGACATTAAGGAGTCTGGTAAGTCACAATTCAGGGCTTATTTTTTAGCTGAAAACTACTGTAACCAATAACAAATGTTCCTACAAAAAAAATCGTGAATATACAGGATCTAAATATGCATGAGGTCATCTTGTTTCAAGAGTCATAACTCAGACTGGCATCTAAATTCTTCATGGAGATTATCTTTCATTTGTAAAAGCTTGTAGGACAGAGCAGAAATTGTCCAGTACTATTCAGAACCAATGAATATTTTATATTAATTCATCTCCAAGTTGTAAAAGATTTACATCTTGAGGACATTAAAATTAACTTAAATTAATGCACAATAACAAAAACTAGTAGCTTCACTTTGAAGTGAAAATCATGAGGAAGACCTTGTTCTGAATTTGGCAACCTTCCACCCTGTCCAAAACTGCTCTGCCATGATATTTTCCTCAGAACATAGGTCAACAGAATTTTATTGTATTTATTTAAATAATCAGTCTGACAACTGTTTCTTTGATGAAATAGCTAATTCCAAAATGTACCCTGTGGCAGAAATGATGAGGTTCAAGTCAAGATGATCTCATCTTCCATAATTAGAGAGGACCTGGCATGGGAGAAAATCTCTAGACATTCAGAGTTCAAATTTTGGTGTGTATTCCAAAGTGTGCTCCTTTCTTCAAAACATCAGAATCAATAATATCATTAAAAGCCCAATGACAATAAAGTTGTATAAGCAAAATCGTTTAGGTGTTTGTGCTAATTTGGATCTGTGTTTGCTCAAAGGGAGAATTTATTTTAGAATTTCAGCTTACAGGACCAGGTTGAGAATATTTTGGAAAAATCAAGACCACTCAAACACCTTCAGTAAAAAAGCAGCATCTGATGGCAACATTTATTTCAGTAGCAATTTTAAGAGGCACATGTAGAGCCAGGAGACTTTTAATCAGTCTCCTGATAAAACTGATACAAGTGACCATTTGTATAAGTGATACAAAGCATCACTCAGAAACCCAAAGTCAGGACGTCCCTGGTGGTGCAGTGGTTAAGAATCCGCCTGCCAATGCAGGGGACATGGGTTCGAGTCCTGGTCTGGGAAGATCCCACATGCTGCGGAGTAACTAAGCCCGTGTGCCACAACTACTGAGTCTGCACTCTACAGCCCATGAGCCACAACTACTGAACCCATGTGTCACAGCTACTGAAGCCCATGCACCCTAGAACCTGTGCTCCACAGCAAGAGAAGCCACCACAATGAGAAGCCTGCGTACCGCAACGAAGAGTAACTCCCACTCGCCACAACTAGAGAAAGCCCACATGCAGCAATGAAGACCCAACACAGCCAAAAAGAAATAATTAATTAATTAATTTTAACAAAGAGAGAAAAGTCTATTAAAAAAAAATTCAAATATAGGTATGACATTCAGTAAACTGCTGACTTTGTGAAACTTTGGTTTCTTCCTCTGAAAAGTTGTGATATAAATATTTACTGGGTCAAGTTGCTGATTCAGTGTGATGATTTATGTACGGGGCATAGAATAGGTTCTTCACTGATAATGTGTGTACAGTCCAAAGCAGCTCACTAGCAGTGAAGTATCTGACTTGACTTCAGGAATTAATTCTCTTTGTAGATCTGAATGTTGGTGTATATGTGTTTACCTCTGAGTATGTATGTGTGAGAGAGAGCCCAAGTGAGGAGAGTGTGAGAGCAAGAAACTCTTCCTGGGAGAGAGAATGATCATCTAGTCAAAACTATGGTTAAGTAAGATAGCAATGTGAGCTGCATTTCTCCTCCTGACCCACCATCAGCTCCTTCCAGGTCCAAACGTCTCATGGAGATGGTACAAACCAGTGGTAGAAAGCAAAGATTTTATACCCATTCTACTCTTGGTAGTATTCTACTCTCCTACTTTTATAGTCTACTGAATTAACCCAGGGGCCATGGCTGGAAGTTTTCTTTCAACTCCCATAAAGAATTTTGAGGCTTTTGGTTCTTTATGAGTGCAGAATAAATTCTATCCTAAATGTCAGCCCCTGTATAAAGTTTATACTTTAAACTACTAAATATTAGTGCCAAAGCACTTGGCAGGACTACCTTCAATTTTCATTAAGAACAATATAACAGAGCTTCCCTGGTGGCGCAGTGGTTGAGAGTCTGCCTGCCAATGCAGAGGACACGGGTTCGTGCCCCTGTCCGGGAGGATCCCACATGCTGCCGAGTGGCTGGGTCTGTGAGTCATGGCCACTGAGCCTGCGCGTCTGGAGCCTGTGCTCCACAATGGGAGAGGTCACAGCAGTGAGAGGCCCACGTACCGCAAAAAAAAAAAAAAAGAAAAGAAAAGAACAATATAACATTGAAAGACATACCACTCCCCACATATCCACCAGAACCAGAGACCTCAACAGAGCAGGAAGAGGACCAGCAGCCCTCAACTCCTGGGGAATTCAGGGAGGTTCCACGGAGTTAGCTCACTTGTTCCTACCAGCAACCTCTCAGCATGTTGACTCTGCCTTGCTTACAGCTCCTACTCTGACTTCTGCTGTCCCCATGGGCTGCTGGCAATGCCATTGACAAAGCAGCCCATCAGTGTCTGTGCCGAGAACAAATTGCTAGATCCCTTCAAAGCTTCCGAGCCTCGGTGGGAGATGGGGATGGCGATGAGGCCTGGGGCCAAGCCATGCTGTGTTCTCTATTGGAGACGCTGAGTGTTGGGACAACTTGGGCACATTTTGTCTCTTGTTCCAAGAAGAATTTCTTTATACCTAGAGCTTTTCATCCTTCCCTCAAGTATCTCCTCTAATCATCTCTTTCACCAAGGAGCTCAAAACCAATTCCGATTGACTTCTTACCTCTAAGAGGTAGATGCTAATACTTACGTAACTGGATTTCTAATAAGATAAAATGTGATACTCCTTGGGGAATTCCTGTAACAGTGCATGGCACAGACAGAGTACTCAATACATGGGAGATAAATTCCCATCATTTTTAATAGGATTATCGTTGGCTCTAAGAAACACATTTGCAGTTTTTTGTTGGCTTGTTTTTCATTTTTTAATGAGAGCTAAAACATAACATACTCAAGAATCCTGAAGGAAATTTTGGTCTGTTGCTACCTGGGAAAGTTCCTAAGGCATCTGGAGAGATTCAAAAGTGTTATGATCTTATCCTTCAAGATTATTTTTTCTTTTAAGTCTTTTTCAGAATTACATTTCTGAAAGGAAGACAGAATGAGTTGTTAAGAATGTGCTTTGAAGAAGTGAGAAGCTTCACAGTGAATTACAGATCTCCCTTGACTTACGATGGGGTTACATCCCAAAACATCCATCATAAATTGAAAATATTGTAACTCGAAAATACATTTAATACACCTAACCTACCTAACCACTGTAGATTAGCCTAGCCTACCTTAAAAGTGCTCAGAACACTGACATTAGCCCACAGTTGGGCAAAATCATCTAAAACCAAGCCTACTTTGTAATAAAGTTTTGAATAACTCATGTGACTTATTAGATACTGTATTGAAAGTGAAAAACATGATGGTTGTACAGCTGCAGAATGGTTCTGAATACATTGGTTGTTTACCCTCATGATACGTGGCTGACTGGGAGCTGGGGCTCCCCTGCCCAGCATCACGAGAGAATATTGAGTATCATACAACATATAGCTAGCCCAGGAAAAGATCAAAATTCAAAATCTGAAATACAGTTTCTGTTGAATGCATATTGATTTTACATCATAGAGTCAAAAAGTCGTAAGTCAATACCATCCTAAATCTGGGATCATCTGTGTTTAGATTCCCTGGGAGTGTGACATAAATAAGAGAATAGTTGCAGAGAAGCATTTTAGTTAATGATATCCTGTCTTTCGCATGTAGAACGAGTATAACTCACCTCCCATAAATTGGCTATTTCTGTCAGATGTCAGAAAAATGTTCAGTTTCACTCAGTGTTTGATCTCTACCAGGAGTCTCATGTCAATATAAAATTTAGGGCCATTATTATCCTGAAATCTCAGCTGAGAAACTTCATAAATTTGTGTCCACCATGCAGAATAGAATTTTCTTGTGTGTGTGTGTGTGTGTGTGTGTGTGTCTGTGTCTGTGTCTGTGTGTTTGCCTAGAAATGCCTTGATTTTGTCAACATCAATCAGTGACTAGAACAATGGACTTTCACACTTGGTTGCATGGGATTTTGTCCACCTGGTAATAATTATTTTCTGCTTTGTTTCTAAATGTTTTTCAGCACAGTGATTTCCAGTGGTCCCCATATACTGGAAATGTGTACAAGAGTCCTCTGGAAGGCTTGGTAAATCACAGATTGCTGGACCTCAATCCCAGAATGTCTGATTTTGTAGGTCTGGCCTGAGGCCTGAGAATTTGCATTTCTAGCATATTCCAAAGCAATGCCGCTGCTGTTGATCCAGGGATGCACTTTGAGAATGACTCTCCTAGAAGATTTCTTTCTCACTGTGGACTTCTGGAAACAGAGGATAAAATACATTTCCTTTCCTGACAAGTAACACATTCCATACTGGATTTTGGATACGTTTCCACTTCCTAATTCTCACTAAAATTTGGTAAAGCACATACTTTCAACTTTTTGTTCAGAATAAGGAATAAAGGGCTGGTAAACTTTTTCTATAAAGAATTGGATATTGGGCTTCCCTGGTGGTGCAGTGGTTGAGAATCTGCCTGCTAATGCAGGGGACATGGGTTGGAGCCCTGGTCTGGGAAGATCCCACATGCCGTGGAGCAACTAGGCCCATGAGCCACAACTACTGAGCCTGCGCATCTGGAGCCTGTGCTCCGCAACAAGAGAGGCCGTGACAGTGAGAGGTTCGCGCACTGCGATGAAGAATGGCCCCCGCTCACCGCAACTAGAGAAAGCCCTCATGCAGAAATGAAGTCCCAGCACAACAAAAATAAATTAATTAATTAATATACTCCTACCCCCAACATCAAAAAAAGAAAAAAAAAGAATTGGATATTAATTATTTGGGGCTGTAATTCACATACAGTCTCTGTCTCAAAGACTTAGTCATTGTGGTATGAAAACAAACACTGACAATAGGTAAACAAGTGGGTGTGTCTGTGTTCCAATAAAATTTGACTTATAGATACTGACATTTGAATTTCATATATAATTTATGTGTCATAAAATATTGCTCTTCCTTTGATTTTGTTCAACTCTGTTAAAGAATTCTTAATTCTCAAGACATAAAAACGCTAAGAACAGGGCCAGGTTTGGCCCACAGTCTTACTTTGCTCACCTCTAGGATAGATCCTGGTACCCAATGCATCCAATGATCAATAAGTTGCCTTTTTTATATTCCCAGGATACAGATGACTGTCATGAAGCCCTACGCCCTTTGTCACCTATAGGAAGTGTTTCCAAGGACTGAATGGGTTGCATCAGAGTCACCTGAGAAGATTATTAGAGTGATAAATTCCATTTGTGCCACTACCCTCCAACTCAGATTCTGATCTATTAGGGCTGGAAGGAGTTGGGTTATCTGTTTTTGAAACAAACAAAAACCTAAAGGTATGTGTGATTTTAATGCTTAGTGGGTTTAGGGAGTCATTACCATTATAGCATTCAGCTCAGTGCTGGGTAGAGTGGGCCCTTCATGAATATTAGGCACAAGAAATATCTGTCCTGATAGAGATATTCTCAATATCAATAAATTAATGGCAGTGTTTCATTTAAAGTCCATCACTCAATTCACAAGATCCCTTTTATGATCTCTATGTTTTTACCTTAACATTTTTAAAAATCTTGCATAATATTCTTACTTCCTCAAATCACTGCATCACCTCTGTAGACCTACCTTAGTGTGAACTTAAAGCTCCCAAGGGATTTGCGCACCCAATCACTTTGTTGGAGGTTGATGAAACATTTTATATTTCTCATCAGATTTTTTGCTGGGACTCTGCATTACAGTATCTTAGAACATAAGAAAGGAACTAAAAAATAAGGTATATTTGGTTAATGTGTACCTAGCAGACACAGAAATTCAACAGACAGAGCTGACTGAGCAAGTAACTATTCACATCTGAGTGGAATTAAACTGAATCTACCCATTGACTTTTAATCTCCAATTAAAAGTAAGTAATAGAAAATAGGTTTCAAAAAAATGCCAACCTCTGCTGTGTATTCAACAATGATTGTGAAATGTGTGGGAAATACTGACAGAAATAAGTTAACCTGACCCCACGCTTTGAGTTGTGGTGTTTGTACCAAAAAAGGCAGCTCTGCTGAGTGATTTTCTTCAAAGTACAAGAGACAGACTGAAGAAACTTGAGGCATAAAGATGCATGTCCTTGAGATAATGCACTAATTAATGATGGCAAAGTAACCTCACGCTGAAGTACTGCATTATTGGTAAACATGTTGTTATAATTGAATTACATGTTCTGTGGGG
>NW_006783631.1:6167102-6167564 GCF_000442215.2 Lipotes vexillifer | reverse complement strand
GGGAAAGAGCTCACTCTGGATGTCCAATTAATTGTCATTTTATAAAGGTTCCAAGAGCACCGCCAACCCTGAATCTCCCAATGAATATGAATTGAAGATGACACATGGCACTTTTTTTTTTCCTCAGAAGCCTCCAAATCTACCAGAAGGATGAGTTAGCAGTGGTAGTTCTAATCTTATTTGGAAGCTTTTAATCATGGAAACAGCAGTGAGCTGGGTGTTAGGAGTGACTTAACAGTCGTAAGCATCAGTCCTTCTTGATACCAAAGTTTTCTCACACAGAGAATGGAGCTAATCCATCTGTTCTTCCTACTTATACGGGTTAACTGAGAATGAAATACCAACCTAAGGGTTTATTGTTATTATTAATGTTGTTGTTGCTATGGTAACTTTTCCTCTGCTGGATCCATTTTTGAGCTTGAGTTCTGGGTACCATATTTGATGTGGGGTTTCTTTCCTGAT
>NW_006783631.1:6165069-6167092 GCF_000442215.2 Lipotes vexillifer | reverse complement strand
AGGAATGGGGAAAAATAGAGGTTGAGAGCCAATTTCCTGACACAGACTCCAAGGCTGGTCAAGCCAGGCAAACCACAGTTAGTCATTATTGTCCACTGGAATAATGCAGCCCCACAGCTGGGGGACAAAACCCTTCAGCAGGCATGCCGGCCAGCTTAAGGGCACAGAGTGGGAGCAGAAAAAATTCTGAACAAAAAGTGCAAAGTGTGCTGCTCATTTCCTTGCATTAATATTAAAAAGGACATCTATTGCATTGTACCCGTTACTTTAACTTTGCCCACCATGCATGGCAGCCCCATTATGTTATAATTTCCCTCTTGTTCACAACGCATCTCATTAACTGCTTCCTCAGATTTGCAAGAATGGAGCCTCACATAGCTTTTCTTTTGCTGTCGTTAATGATGGTTTGCTTTCATTTTATTTTTTTCATAGTGACATTTGGTCAGGTAAGACTCAAGGCTTGCCAGTAAAGGAGTGAAATTCTACCAGACCAAAATCTATTTATTCTCCTTCCCTGTTTCATGGTTTATCATATCTCTCTCTTTATACTTTTATGTACGTTGCTGTCTTTTAATGTGATTGCATTTTGCTGAATTAATCTAAGACATTCTTCCAGTGCTTAGAGGACTTTGCTGAGAGCACTTTGAAATGTTTTGAAGCAGAGGAAATATGGTAGTTTAGGGTGTTGTGAAAAAGTAACTCAAAGCCAAAGTGCTCTCAGGGGATTGCTTTGGAGATAGCTCTCTAAGACCACCATCATCCATTTCAAGTAAGTGATAGCCAGTCACTCTATGTATTAGGGCTTCAGGTATCTAATCTCCAAAAGTAAAGGGTTGAACTATATAACTTTTCAATTTCCCCTTATTGAGAGAAGTCTGATATTCCAGTATTGCAAGGACATTAGTATAGGACAATCTAAATGTAAGTAAATTATGGTTCCATCATTTCTGGAGTTCCCAGAATATAAATATTACTGCAATGAGCTCCAAGTAAATAATGACTATTTTTCATTTTTAAATATTTGGACTTTTTGAAGTATAGTTGGTTTGCAATATTATATTATATTCATTTCAGGTGTACAACATAGTGATTGAATAATTTATAGGTACTCCATTTAAACTTATTATAATATATTGGCTGTATGCCCTATGTTTCAGAATATAGCCTTGAAGCTTATTTGTTTTATACATGAATATTCTTAACATGTTTGTGAATCATGCCATTTAGAACTGCTGAACACAATCTCGAACATGCTCTTTTCCACTTTCTGTACTCAAAAAACTTTAAGGGTACTTTCTCTATCCACTGGTGAAGCCATGAAAATGTCCATGACTGTTGATTAAAACTATAATTTTCCTTTAACTATTCAACAAATATTTGTCAAGCTACCATTATCTGTGAGATTCTGGGGCTACAATACAAACAAAGCAGACATGTGTCTATTGTCATGGAAATCATAGGCAAAAAGTAGAGCAGATGTTTAAAAAAAAAAATCACAAAATAAATATAAAATTTGAAAGTGTTCTAAATTCTCAGAAGGGAAAACAGATTATATTTCATGTAATGTCTTATATTTCTCAGGGTTTATAATTTGCCGTGGGAAGCAATGGAAAATAGGCTTATTCCCTTTTGCCTATGGGGAACTTCAGTTCCATGGAGATCCAAGGCTTGTCAGTGGCATCTCAGATGTGAAGCCCAGCCTTTCTTTGTCTTAATTCAGTCCCTTTTCACCTTGCCACATCACCATAACCAATTCCAGAGAAAGAGAAATTGAACTTTCACCCATATAATCATGTGGAAATTTTAGAATGAATGCAGTATAACCAGGAGGCAATATCAAATATGTCAAAGTGTCAGGAACATTAAAACAAAAATTGGCAAGCAAAAAAGTGATTCAGGCAGTCAATTTCAGATGCCCATTTTGGCTGGAATATGTACTCTCAGAGAATCTGGAGGGAGAAAAAAATTAAAAGAAAATTGCCCCTTTATAAAAGTGTAATATAATAATTAGAAATAGGGTTGC
>NW_006783631.1:6157668-6165057 GCF_000442215.2 Lipotes vexillifer | reverse complement strand
ATTCCTGCTCTCAGGAAAGAAAAAAAAATACACTCTTCAAATCAATTCAATGTACTCTTGTTATTAGAGAGCATTTAGCAAGCTACAATATTTCAAGCCAGACTGTATTCCTTAAGAATGTGAGAAAGGAGATTTCTAACTGTAACTTGAATAAATACTGGTAATTTTCACCATCTTTATATATATCTTTTCTCCCTAAATACAATAATGACTTATATATAATTAATGTCAGTCTTAATTCTCTAATCTTAAGAGGTTTATTCACAGAAAAATTGCACTTGTCTACAGATGATCATCTTAAACTAGCCTCAAAAATAAGCTGCTACAATTGAACTAAATATGCATAAATTCAGGTTACTTTTTATACTTTGGAAGTCATCAATTTGCATGTGTTACAAAGAGTCCTATATTATTACAGTAATGAGATCTTAAAAAGAGCATTCAAGTGGATTCTCTTCAAAATTTGTGTTTAAACTTGACCAAGATATTTAATATCTCATGGTTCACCTTGAGAGATGTGAAGACAAGCTATAGGGAGACTGACAACAGGCCTTGTGTACATGTATACTAGGATGTACAGCCTCCTCAATATGATGGTGTAGGGTACTAGTCAATAGGCAGCAGAGCTCCCCCCAGACATGGCTGAGATGTAGGGGGCAGAGGCCTACTTATTGAGCCTCCCCTGTGTGCCATTTACTATGCTCGGGTACAGGGGATACAAAAAGTTAAGATACTAACAAAAGCAACAACAACCAACTATTCATGGTCTCAAGTAATGTATAACAAGTGAGGGAGGCAAGACAAAGGTATGTGGTGTTAACTGAGATCTTCATGGGCAGTGGACACCTGACTCATTCAGACCTGTGAGATGGGGCAGCCAAAGAAGCCTCCAGAAGGAGGTCACATTGTTATGGAACCGAACTTGGGTCCAGTGGCCCACACACAGTAAAGCCAATCTTCTGACACAGGGCTGTGGTGATGGAAAGTACATTTACTGCAGGGCTCCAAGCAAGGAGAAGGGGCAGCTCATGCTCAAAAGACCCAAACTCCCTGATGGCTTTCAAGGAAGGGGTTTTAAAGGCAGTGGGAGAGGGGCATTCAGGGTGCATGATCAGCTTGTGCACAATTCTCAGATTGGTTGGCATCAAGGTGAAGTTTCAAGCATCATTAACCCACTGGTTTCAACCAGTCTAGGGTATATGTTGCTGTGGTCAGAAGTTTTCATCTGGTGGGGGTCTGCTTCCTTTAAAAACAACTTAGGAATTTGTGTCAGGCCTTTATCTGTATCTTTCAGGGAACTGGGAGTTCAGTGACTCTATGTGGTGGATTTATAGTCTAAATTGTTACCAGTATCCCAGCCCAACAGCTATTCTTTTTTTCAGAGATCATGAAGAAAGATCAAACCATTCAGGGAGAGTGAAATTTACATATCGACCAGTGGTTCTTAGACCGTGGTGCCTGGACCACAAGCAGCAGTAGCAGTAGCTGACAACTTGTTAGAATTGCAATGATCGGTCCCACTTTAGAACAGTTGCATCAAAGTGGAGCAGATTCTGAGTGGAGCCCAGTGACCTGTGCTTTCATAAATCCTCCAGGTGATTCTGATGCCCACTGAAGTGTGAGAACTGCTGACATAAAATTTGCTTGTGGGTCGCGGATATTCTGAGTATTTGATGAAAACTATATATTGTCTTGCAGACAGGGTTGGGATACTTCAGGAAATAAACATTTTACATTCATTATTCAGGAGTACATGAAAAGTTGAAAGTCAGTCAATGACACTTTGTGAAACACAAAACCAGACCTAGTTCTATCAGAGTCATCGCAATACCCTTGTTATTAGTCTGCCTGGGCTGCCATAATAAAATTACAGTCTGGGGGGCTTAAAGAGAAGAAATTTATTTCCTCACAGTTCTAGAGGGTAGAAATGCAAAAGCAAAGTGCCATCAGAGTTAGTTTCAAGCCTCTCCTTATAGGCTGTAGTTGACCACCTTCCTTCTGTGTCCTCTGTACAGGGGATGGGAGGGTGGGGGGAGAGATATGATGTCTCTTCCTTCTTCTTATAAGGACACTGGTTCTATCAGATTAAGGTCTCATCCTTATAAACTAATTTAACCTTAATTACATCCCTAAAGGCCATATCAACAAATACAGTCACTCTTGGTGTTAGGGCTTCAACATATGAACCTGAGGTGATGAAACTCACTTTGTAATAATGCTGGATGCAGAATTTGAGTTCAGGAACTCAATTTGAGCTTGTAAGACATAACGAAAGCTTCAATAATTTCTGGAAAAAGATTTTTCTCTCTTTCCTTCTGTACTTAAACCTGAATTTATCAACAGGAAATACTGGCAACCATTTTGACACTATATGGGATGAAACTGTCTCAGAATGGAGGAGTATATTTTAAGGTAGTAGAGTCAAGGAATGGAAAAATAAAAACATTTGGTATGAGAAAAATATCTGGGTACTAGATTAAAACATATATATATATATATATATATATATATATATATATACACACACATTTATTTATTTATTTATTTATTTATTTATTTATTTAATTTTTGCGGTATGCGGGCCTCTCGCTGCTGTGGCCCCTCCCGTTGTGGAGCACAGGCTCCAGACACGCAGGCTCAGTGGCCATGGCTCACGGGCTTAGCCGCTTCGTGGCATGTGGGGTCTTCCCAGACCGGGGCACGAACCCATGTCCCCTGCATCGGCAGGTAGACTCTCAACCACTGCGCCACCAGGGAAGCCCTCCCCTGATATTTTAATCCCATGAGCAACTAATTCTCATTTTGGCTTAAGGAAGTTTAGGTTAGATTTTCTTCCCCTTATAAAGAATACAGAGGCAAACAGTATTGAGACAGGCTGGGACCTGGGACCTGGTATGCTTTGCTGCAGTGCTTGCACCTGGACAAACGTCTCCTTAAGGAACAAAATACAAAGAAATGATAAGGGACCGAAAATAACTGCATGCATGTGTAGTTGGGGCAATTCATAGACAATAAGATACAAAAAGATCAAAACCAACTGCCACTTCTGAAGAGTCAGGAGCAAAAGCAGGGGTCGGGAGCAAAAGTAGGGTCCTGCACATGTCCCCTGCACACAGCACCACTGAAGGGGTGGGCAAAACACCTCAGCCACCCCTCCCGCTGACTCCTGGACATGTCCCTACTTTCACCCATATAAGGAACCAGCTTGCCCCCTGCTTGGGGAGCAAGCAAGGGAAACTCTTACTCATTTTCTTTCCCTCCTGCTACAGCAGGAGCCCTAATACAGCCTTGCCTGAATTTCTTGTCTGGTCTCTTATCAATTTCTATTGATTAATGAAGGCCAAGAACCCAGGTTGGTAACAGTATTGGACTAAAAATTCATCACAAACACTTCTCTACCCCTACACAATCTCTTCCTTTCCTTCCTCTCTGCAGACAAGCATACCGACCCTTTCAAGTACATATGGGAAAATAGACTCCACAGTTGCAGAGCTGTAGATCTTGCTGTTCTGAAATCAATAACCAACTAACCCAAACCTCAGTGCCCCGATTCCGAGTGTCCTAAATATAAAATCTCACTAGGTATACTTAATTCAGAAGTCTACCCTAGTCTTGGGAGCTGTGGAGTCCTAAAATGTCATTTACCAGGAGGATCAACCCTCAAAACCTGAGCCTAGGTGGGAATGAAAACCCCAAACATGTGATCAGCAGCTCAGCACTCTGCTAAATGGGAGGGGAAGTCGTGCTGGAAGTTCTCTTCAGCTCTAACCTTGCGTGTTATTCTAGTTGCTTGCATGTGATAGAAGTCGCAAATGTACTGGAAGTCTAAAGTGCAGAGATACAAGAAACCTATCAAAATCATAATTTCTAAGTGTTGTGTTTTCATATTTGTCAAAGAATATGACACACACTTTATTTTGCTTTTTAAAGAGAACCAAATAGTTTCTTTATTAGGTTTTTAAGTATAGGTTTTCCTTCCCTAATGATTCAAAAAAAGAAAAGAAAACTGAATCACAGGATTGGGGATAACCAAGAGAGAAAAAGAAATTTCACGACACATAAAATACTGTTACTGAATCAGTGCCCAGAAGATATTGTACATGAATAGTCAGCAGGTGCTGAGGTGTTTACGTTTAGGGATATGAGCATGTGATGAGCACTACATCCCCTGCAGTGAGACAAGCAAGTGTGAAATTAGATATCCAAATTGGGTATCTCATTAAAGGGAAAGGAGGGAAAGTGAGGGCCTGCGGCCCACTGTCTCTGGACATGAATTGCTCTGATATTACAAAATTATACAAGCAAGTTGTTCTGGATCTCGATCATGATATCCCAGGAGCAAAGCAGGAAATGGAAGCTTTCAGCTATATCCACATAACTCTTCCAAAAGCAGCAGATGAGTAATTTCCTTTACACTAATATTCATGAAGGCAAATAGTCTCACCAGGATCCAGGGAAGCTGAGGATGTGACATCCTGTCTATGGTTAAGTATGTGAAAACTTTGAATAAGCCTCAGCCATTGTCTTCATTCTAATACATTCCATGTCAGTCTAAAAATGGAGATCCAGCCCAATACCACTTCTACTAAACTGGGACAATTGTATTTTTAGAAATTTCAATAAATGTTTAATTTTTATAAAAATGTCAACATAAAAAAAAGAAAAGAATCTATCACCCCCCAACCCTTATCCATAAGTTTAATACTGAAAGATAAACTCATTTAATATTATTAATGCAATCTTTTGGAGAATTTCCAGACACATATATGTTTGTTAATAATTTCATTTTTCTTCTTTTTTATTTTTTATATTTTATTGAAGTATAGTTGATTTACAATGTTAATTTCTGCTGCACAGCAAAGTGATTCAGTTATACACACACACACACACACACACACACACACACACATACACACACATATATATATATTCTTTTTCATATTCTTTTTCTTCTTAATTATACTTTTCAGTTAGTATTTCTTGGAAGAATATAAACTCTCGTTCTTTTTAATGACTGCATTACACCTACCATCAAATTTGTATATTAACTTCTCTTTTCTTGGTTATGCTTTAGATTATTTCTAATTTTTTTTAAAAATTCTTTTGTTTGTTGTATTTACCATTAAGGAGAAATGCTTCAAAAAACATTCTTATTCACAATGTTTGCATCACTCAAATTTCTTAGAAATTGAATTTCAGCTATTGATAGGTAATGCCAGATTGCCCTCTGTTGAATCTATACCTATATTCACTAACAATAGATGATGCACTTGTATTCACCTCCTGTTATAGTTTGGGCTGTTATATTTACTTTGTTATTTTATCCAGGTTAGTTATATGCTTACTTATGCTTTGCTACTTGATCCATGATGGAGTTAGATAGGCAGGCTACTTACACATTATAGAGTTGTATTCCATCTGCTATCTGTTCTCTACTCAGCCTCAGATGCAGTCCACTTCTAGACAGATGCCTCATTTAGACTTGTCCACTGTGTCTCTCTGAGGTGTGCAATGTGGTTAGGGCCACACCTGCATCTCTGACACTCAGTAGACTCATGTGTCCAAAGAATAAAGCTTCATTGGGCCTTTCAAACTTAGCTTCCCCATTTTGAATATTTCAGCATATTGCTCACTATTTTTTTTAACTTTTTATTTTATATTGGAGTATAGTTGATTGAAAATGTTATGTCAGTTTCAGGTGTACAGCAAAGTGATTCAGTTCTACATATACAGTATCTATTCTTTTTCAAATTATTTTCCCATTTAGGTTGTTACCTAATACTGAGCAGAGTTCCCTGTGCTATACAGTAGGTCCTTGTTGGTTATCCATTTAAAATATAGCAGTGCATGTATGTCAATCCCAAACTCCCTAACTATCCCTCCCTCCCACCCTTCCCCACTGGTAACCATAAATTCATTCTCTAAGTCTATGAGTCTGTTTCTGCTTTTTAAAAGTAAGAAGCTATTCATAAGATCAGTTTACCATTTCACCAAAACTGGCCAGAACTTGGAAAGTATTCTACAAATTTCATTTTATGAAATGTTTGTTTGCTTGTTTGCTTTTAGTATAATTTAAGATAATTTCACTTCTTTTCAACTATAGGGGAGAGAGGGGTAGTTTGGGGTTGAAGGTCATCTGGTTTCAGAAAAGAAAGTGGTTAAGGTTTCTTCCTGGACTCTGCCATATTACCCAAATGTCCTTTGCAAGTCAAATGCCTGCATGTGAAATATGACTTGCAGGGCTATCAGAGCCCCCTAAGAGGCCTTTTAAGTGAGGAAAGGGGGGGAAAAAGGAATTCCAAGTTGTGATTACAAGGTCTCTTCTTTACATTTTCAAACATGATTTCTCTCCTTGAATTTGACAAAAGGTGAAGGGGCTTTAGTTAGGAGCCTTAGAGCACAGCACTCGCCTTACATCTATGATGTAATGCTTTGACAATTTTAAATACATGTTTCCTATGTTATGGTCTTTTTCTCTTTTCTAGACTGAATTATTTGAGGGTAGGGATTTTTTTTAAGATTTATTTTTATTTTGCAAATGTATAAGACAACACCTGGCACTGCACAAGTGTTAATGACTGCTGCATGAAATAATCATTGAACTTAAAAGTTTTGTCTCATTGAAAAAATAAAGTTTATTTAGAGCACACATTTGTTAAAAGTGAATGCAGTCAATATAAAGTCCCTTATGTGAAACTTTATTGGATTTAATTTCCTATATACTATATCCCATAGCAGTTCATTGCAGCATCTTCCTATTCTCCACAATGTCCTATTATTGATGTGTCTAAAGTTTTAGTCATTGATTCTCCTCTCACTTTTAACTATGTTGACACCCGAAATAATCTCATTTGGCCCTGTGGCTTTCAATATCTTTATATATAGGCTCCCATATTTATATATCCGTCCTAGATCACTTTCCTGAACTGCAGACTATGTATCTAGCTCCCTACTCAACATCTCCATCTGCATGTTCAAATCCTATCTCAAATCTAATGTGTTCAAAACTGATTCACATGTCCCACGACGCACCCGCCAACATGCTTCACCTTGAACTTTCCCCATCTCGGGATTAATGGCAGGCTTCCACTTAGCCAGGCAAGAAGTTGAATTCTTTCTTTACTCCTCATTTTCTCTCCTACCAAAATTTCTAATTTTTAAAGGACATCCTATTAACTCTCTTTTCAAAATATATCCATATTCTGGGCTTCCCTGGTGGTGCAGTGGTTGAGAGTCCGCCTGCCGATGCAGGGGTCACGGGCTCGTGCCCCAGTCCGGGAGGATCCCACATGCCGCGGAGTGGCTGGGCCCGTGAGCCATGGCTGCTGAGCCTGCGCATTGGGAACCTGTGCTCCGCAACGGGAGAGGCCACAACAGTGAGAGGCCCGT